>NC_090741.1:132048374-132060874 GCF_036898095.1 Palaemon carinicauda | reverse complement strand
TGCTAAAGGATACCAAACCTTGCAATCCATCCTGAGAGTAAGGCAGGTATACATGAGGCGGACGTTGCAGTTTCCATGGGAATGGCTTCAGCCCAATGAGTGGAGCGGTCAATTAGGGTAAACAGGTAACGATGTCTTGTGATGTGGGTAGGAGGCTTACAACGTCGACGTGAATGTGTGCGTAATGACGCTGAGGTTGAGGAAAGGTGCCCACTCCTGAATCCGTGTGTCGATATACTTTGGAAGTTTGGCAAGAAGTAGAGGCGCGGACCCAATCCTTAGCATTCTTAGAAATGCCGTGCCAAATGAACTTCGTCTTCAGCAGCCGTGCGGTAGAATGGCACGTGGGATGTGTAAGGTCGTTAATGAAATCTAGCACCTACCAGCGCAGTGGAGGAGGAATCCAATGTCGTGGTCTACCAGTACTGACATCACAGAGGAGGGTGGTGTTGGAATCTTCGAGGGGGAAGTTTTCCCAACGGAGGGTCGTGCAATATATCTTACATGCTTGATACTCTGGATCCTTTTATTAGGCTTCAGCCAGGACGTTGTAATCCAATCCCAGTTGAACGGCAGCCAACGTGTTTCTTGACAGGGCATCGGCAACGGTATTTATTTTCCCAGGGACGTATTGAAGGGTGCAATTGTATTCAGCCACGGTGGAGAGATGTCGGCGTTGATGGGCGGACCAAGCATCAGACAGTCGAGTGAAGGCGTGCACCAGAGGCATGTGGTCTGTGCGAATGAAGAACGGCATACCTTCTAAGAAATGACGAAAGTGACGGACAGCCAAGTGCACCGCCAGCAATTCGTGATCGAAGGTAGAATAACCCAATTCTGCCTTGGACAGATTTCTGCTGAAGAAGGCCAATGGGCGGGGCGAGCCTTTGGCCACCTGCTCGAGTACTACACCAGTATCGACGTCGCTGGCATCGGTGGAGAGAAGGAGAGAGGCGTGTGGGATAGGAAAGTGAGAGCCGCAGCAGTTGATAGGGCCTTCTTTGCATTGCAGAAGGCTGCTTCTTGAAGGGGACCCCACTTCAGGTCCTTCGGCTTGCCCTTAAGGGAGGAGTAGAGGGGAGCAAGAGTGGCGGCAATGGCTGGCAGAAAACGGTGATAATAGTTGATCATGCCCAAAAATGCCTGCAGAGCTTGGCAGTCGAGGGTGCGGGGAAGTCCTGAATGGCTGCTACCTTCTCATGGAAGGGATGGACTCCTTCAGGAGTGATGCGGTGCGCTACGAACGACAATTCCTTGGCGCCAAAGGTACACTTGTCATACTGGACTACAAGGCCGTTTAGTTGTGGGTAGTCGAGCACGATACGCAGGTGACGGAGGTGTTCCTCTTTTGAGGAAGAGAACACATTTATGTCGTCCACATAACATACACAGAAAGGGAGGTCCCCTAAGATGCCATCCATGAGACGTCGAAACGACCCAGGCATTACGAAGGCCAAAACAGGAGTATTTGAAGGTGTATGTACCAAATGGAGTGGTGATGGCGGTCTTGGGGATGTCTTCTGTGTTCATAGGCACCTGATAATACCCCTTCAGGAGGTCGAGCGTAGAGAAAACCTTCGCTTTGTGCAGGTAGGTGGTCATGTCGGCAATGTTTAGGAGGGGGGTAGCGATCCGTTTCTGTTTGCATGTTCAGGCACCTGTAATCCTTGCACGGATGGACAGATGGAGCCGTCTTTCTTCAGAAGGATGTGTAAGGGTGACGCCATGGGCTGGAGGCCTTTTGGCAAAGGCCAATTTCCTCCATTTCGGCGAAAGTCTGTTTGGCGGCTGCCAATCGTTCCTATGCCAGACGTCTGAATTTTGCAAAGACTGGGGGTCCCGTAGTCTTGATATGGAGATAAATACCCCGCTTGGTAGGGGCCGTGGGCGTTTGGCAAAGTTCTGGACGGAAAACTTCCGGGTACAACGTGAGGAGGTGGCCGTAGGCATCCGTGGGTGCGCGGATGTGGAGAGTGAGCTTGGAGGCGGTGGGTTGAAGAGGTGTCGACATGTACGAGTCTGCGTTGACCAATCGTCAGTGGGCGACATCGACCAGAAGGTGGAAATGAGAGATGAAATCCGCACCGAGGATTGGAAATGTGACGTCAGCAACGAGAAACTTCCAATTAAATTCATCGTTTCCAAACGATAATGTGATGTTCTCGTAACCGTAGGAGGGTATCGCAGATCCGTTGTCAGCTACCAAGCGGACATCGGCAGACGTGGACAGACTACGTCGTGGCAAAAGAGAACGACAAGCACCCGTGTCTACCAAATATCGCACGCCCGTTCCTGCATCGTGTAAAAAGATTAAAAACACGGGAGTCCACAGCCACGAGCGATGGCCTACTTATACGTTTTTGGGCCACTGACAATCCTTGGCAAATTTTTTCGCGGATGCCCCGAATCTGAAGTAGTAGTAGCAAAACTGCAGCGGATGGGAGGTAGTAAGTGACTGTAGAAGTCGTTATTTGGGGCACGAGCGAGTTGTGGGTGGTGGGTTGCTTTGTCGCCGCTTCGGCACGTCACGGGGTAGGCGTGTATGTCCTACGGCATTCACGTTAGCTTTGGTTGACGTTCAATATGCATCCTCTTTGTTAGGGGTGGAGGCGTTGAGGGAGGTCTCGAAGTGGCTGTCCATAAGGGCGTCAGCTTTGGTCATCAAGTCTTTTATAGGTAAACTATTGACATCGGGTATGGCAGTGCGTACAGGTTCGGGTAAACGGCATATCCAAAGGGCACGAATTAGGTTCACCTCACGAGGAGAGCCGTCTGCGGCAGGTTGCAGACGAGCGATACTGGTCATTTCCCTGAGGACAAAAGAAGCCCTTTGGTGCCCCAACGGTTGTTGAGAGAGCTGAAAAAGCTTTTCTATACGGGTGGCTGGCATCGGCGAGTACTGCTGCAGAAGGTATGTTTTGAGGGAATCATACGCTATTGGGGTGTTTCCTTGATCACAATGCCAGTCGGATATTTCCGGGAAGGTATCCTCGGGTATCGCTGCGAGAACATAATCTGCTTTGGTGGTGGAGCAAGTCACGCCCTTGAAGCAAAACTGGACTTCTGCGCGCTGAAACCAAGCAAACGCCTCTCCGCTGGCGAATGATGAAAGTTTTAATGGGGCAGCCGCAGCGCTAACTTCCGTAGTCCACCATAGTACCAAGGATGGAGGGGTGAGGGTGGGTGGAAGGCGGGAAAAGCGAGTCGACTTCCGGGGTCACCAATGTGACGGGCCGAGAGAAGGTTGTGACTCAAAGACAGTATGAAAGCAACTGAGTGAGTTATTAATAGAACACTCTCCTTTGTATACAATAGCTCAAGGCAAAAAGAAATTTCATGTTCAAAATCGACACCGTTATTGGTGAGAAAAACAGACATGTTTATTCAGGCTCTTTTTAGTGCGAGGGAAGAGCGAAGATACAAGCATAATATATAACCAAAATTAACTATATACGATCGTGTGACTATGGTTGGTACAGTACCCAAACATTGTATTGCTGTTTTTATCCAAAAAAATTATTTTTTTTTATTTCATATTTCCATGTCAGTTCAAAATTTTAATGTTTCCAGATGGTAGCCTAGCGTCATATACCCATAAATTTCACTTAAAATAAAAGGGAATTCCTCTTCATTTTTCTCAAGTTACCTAAATGTATTAGTCATTGAATAAAAAACTTTTGAGCTTTTAGGACAACTATGTTCCATATTAAGTGATATACGGTAAAACTTTCCTTGTAAGCTGAATTATATTTAGCAGCAAAAGCAACTATATCAAGTACATCAAATTCAAAATTCAATATTACTTCTTGTTTTACCTGCTTGCAAAATAGTGTCCTTAATATGAAGAGTGTCTATAAGATGCACATACTCACGATTACATGACTGTTTATTGGTTTATTTATTTTTCAAAAACTTACTGGATTCTTATTTTCCTCAGACAGAAAATAATAAAAGAGAATTCTAACCCCAAACTTTTCAGAAACGTTGTAAGAATTCGAAAGTTTTCTTTGTCTTGCCGGGAATGATTTTTATCTTTCCCTTAATCGTATAGCCTATCAATGCCTTCATCTCTTTCTCGTTAACATTTCGAGTCTCTTCCTCAGAGAGATATCCATCACAAATGAAGCCTTTCCGCAATTTCCTTTCTCGTTTTTATCGAAAATTTTGAGGATTTTTTTTTTTCTATTTTGTCGATACGTTTTCAAGATAAGTATTTGCTAAAGTAGAATAACTTTCGACCATTTTCTTATGATGGCAGTCAAATCCAGGATAGTGCAGGGCTGTAAAATCAATATGTTATTATGTACCCTATTACGAAGACAACGACGCTTATTAGAATTTCACCTGATTTGTTCCTTATTCAGACTCTTCTATTTACTGGCCTTCATATAATTGCACAGATTCAGGAGGTGTTTTCAATCGTATCTCGTTTATTAAAGAATTTTAGAAAAAATAACAATGAAATTAAAAACCATGGATTAATTATTGTTATTGAGGGAAGGGAATTTTGAATGCATATACATTCAGTATAACATAATTACTGTTATAAAATCTGGTACTAACAGTTGATATTTTCAAAATATCCATCAATTCTCTCTCTTGAGCTAGAAAAAAAATCTTTTTCCCTCTTTTTTTTTATATTATTTTCGGAAAGGAACTCCTATCCACTTCTTTTAGTAACTTATGTGATTGTTATCGCATATACCTTCTCCTTATTTTTGTGTTTGCGTCGGGTCATTTGAAGTTTGAGTCTCCTCACTATATATGCTTAAATCTCTGCTTTCTCTTAAATCGTAATCGCTGACTTTGATGCCAGAAGTGATCATTCTGCCTTTTCTCTCAGGAGTTTGCGTCGGGTCTTTTCTGTGTGAGTATATTTTAATCATAAAATGTCAAATGTGAGAAATTTTGGAAAATAGGAGAAAGGAAGATGCTCTTTGATCTTCATACTACCGGAACAAGAGGTCTTGACATATTTTCTTACCCTGCTCCAAGGATTCCTGACATCCAAGTATCTTCCCTAGTTTTGTGTTTGCGAGAGAGAGAGAGAGAGAGAGAGAGAGAGAGAGAGAGAGAGAGAGAGAGAGAGAGAGAGAGAGAGAGCAGTTTTCAGGGCCCTTAAAGGATATGTCTTGTTTCTTAGTATATACAGTCTCTTTCTATGTTGCACCTCCACGCAAGGAAGGAGAACTGACAAGAACTCCTTTAAAACACTTAGGATTATTCAGGTTTGTATCAACTTTTTTTCGTGAATGAGGTTTTTCAGATTAATTCCATGAATTATAACTGTTTTAAATCTTTAAAAGCCACAACAACAAGGTAATGCGACACCACACAATACATATATACATGCATGATCAGCATCCAAACCCCTCTATACCCATATGTCCAGTGGAATCCAGGCAGCGGAGATGATGACTTGGCAGTCGGACCATGGCTTAGTTTGGGTGTGGACCTATGGCATCCATAAATCAAATGTCTCTACCTTGTTTGGAGTAATGTTCTCCTGTCTGTTCTTCAGCTGTTGATCCTCATTTTTATTTGTTGGACAGGAACTTACAATCTATCAAAATTCTTATTCCTGAACTAGATATTAATCTCTGGTACCGTCGTTCAATCATTCGTTGTGCATGTTGCATAAGATTTTCCATATTTGTAATCATTTTTTACATACAGATCTTCTCAGACAGTTCTCTCCTGTTCGTAATACTATAGTCCATTTTTTATAGCGAGGTATATTTGCACCGACTCGCATTGGTGCCATTTTAGCTCAGAAAATTTCTTAATAACTAATTGGTCGGAAGTATTTTTGTCCGAATACCATCATTGTTTTCAAATGATTACCAAGTAATGTGAATCAAAACTTATTTACTAACCTAAATTTCTTCCTTAGATATAGGTTTTGTCAATAAATAATGTTAAATAAATATATATATTATAAAGTATCGTGATGGTGAATCTAAATTTAATAACAACACCCGCCAAAGTCAACGACAGGAGCTTGTTTACGGATGCACGCTGCATAATTTTGTTACTCTTCACATATTTCAACACAAATTGAGACAAATTAAACTAAGAATAAGGAATAACATGTTATCATAAACTTACTTTGAATTCCAGAATCTACTAAAAACGTGGAATTGATAAAATTAACTCATGGTGAAAATAGCAGTTCGGTTAAAGCAAGACTCACATAGAGTGGGTTCTGGGTAAAACGAGCATTCTACTGTCAAACACCAAAGAGGAAATGGAAGGGAGTTTGTAACTTGGCGTTCAAATTATGAATTCTTTTAATTGTGATTTTTATGCAATTTATGCAACACTTCAGTATCCTGGTTTTAGGATATCTTCTTTGATTTTGTCATTATTTGTCATATCATTTATCTATTTCCTTATTTCGTTTCTTCACTGGGCTATTTTTCCCTGTTGGAGCCCCTTCGTGCTTTTCCAGGTAGGGTTTTATCTGAATGAAAAATAGTAGCAGTAGTAATATAATAATAATAATAATAATAATAATAATAATAATAATAATAATAATAATAATAATAATAATAATAATATTGTTTTGCCAAACTCGTGGATATTTTTTACTCATAGACTCCCAGCATATTTAGGTGGTTTTGAAAGATAAATACCAACGTTCAAATTTTGACTAGCGTACATTTCACACTCAGACACCTTCATACACATAAATGGAATATCCTCAATTTACTTTAAAGATTCCATTTCGTATATTAGAAATATTTAGAACTATGACACGATTTCTCATGATAATTATGACAATTCCTGAAATATTGAATAATTGAAGAATTATAGAATTTCTAAGCGCTTGTAAGTTTAAAGAAGTCAAATGTACTCAAAGGCATATCGTCAATGCAAAGATATTGATACTGAGAACCCACAGCCCTTGTCTTACAGTCATAATTGGAGCTTGTTTAATACCAACATCGGCGTCGATGACCTTAGATGTCAGGATGTAAGAACACTATAAATCAAACAATCAATTAGGATCAACTTTATGCACCATTAACTACTTCCAAGCACTAATTCTAGCTCGATGTAGGGTTAGGGATTTGGAACCATATGTCTACATTCTGGAAATGAAATTGATGGAAAGGGAGTAACAACACCCGCACTTGCAATGAACTTCCTTTCTAGGCCAAACGAAAAATCATGAGTATTGAGTATAGTATGAAAAATAATGGGCTAAGAACATTACTCCGAGAAACACCAGATATTACATTCCTATAGTCATCATGGGACCCATCAATTAACTCTCTCTATAGTATACTACTTAAAAATGCAATGATGGTGTTAAGAAAAGACTCACCTAATCTCATCTATTTGTATTTTTAAACTAAGGTTCTATGGTGATCACAGTCAATGGCAAGCTACTACTTCAATCAAGAGTAATCGTAAGAATTTGCCAAGCTCTATCAATGGATTTCCCTACAACGTTAAAAATTGTAGCAAAGGCATGATATACCTTAGGGCCTTTGTGAAAGCCAAAAAGTTTAGTTGATAAAAGATTACTGAAAGTGTGGGGTAATCAGCGGGGTAAGAAATACCAAAAATTCATTTACAAACTCTACAGCAATTGCAAATAAAATACATTCTTGCTAACTTGATAAAAATAACAGACTACCTTGGAGTTCCGAAATCAGCCATCTTTGTAAAAGAAACAATCGAATCTATTCCTGCAACTTACGCTTATGAGCTGTACCAAAATTAGCTTTTTTTTCAGGTGGAATTGTATTCCTTTTATTTTTAATCACGAAGTCTGTCAACTACCGCTCTTACCTGATTACAGTATTTCCAGTCAAATCTGATTTTCTACCTTTTCAATAAGATATTCTAACTCAAGAAAAGGAACACGCCCTAAACGTGGTAACCATATTTTCCTTGAGGAGAGAAACAGACTCTGTCCCTTTATACAATTATGCAAATTCTTAACCATATTAGCACGAAGACAGTAGAACACAGGATGATACAAGCCTGGGTTCCTATACATGGAACACAAATAAAAGTTTTTGTGTCTGCCAAAAACTTTAATATCCATAATCTCACTGTATCCACATTCAAAGCATGACTTATCAGATGTAAGGTACTCAGTCCTAATATAAACTGCCCTAATTATTGAGCTAGGAATTTCATTGTTTCATAATTATTGACTTCTTAAAACCTGGAAAAAGAAGCTCAAATAAGTTCTAAGTTTGAGAAACCAAAGTTTCTGAGCCTGATAGAAATAATACTGTCCGGATAGAACTGTGAGGTCAGTAATACGGCCAGGTAGTTCATGAATAATGCAATACTCCTGAAACTAGAGGGCAAAAGAAAAAAGTCTAGTAATGCAGTAGACTTGATTTTTTTTTCAATATATCTAGACAGAAAATTAAATAAAACTATAAAATAGCTTTATGATACATCAAAACAAACTTAACAATAAAAATAACAATAACAATATGTACACGAGTGGCACAAGTAATTCATAGACTAAGGACAAAATCGTGGATAAAATGTGCCAACATATTGGAGCAGGCAATCCACGTAATGCTTATTACCCTTTAGAATAGCCACTTCAGCTAACAGAAAGACAGTCATGATAGTTTTGAGAACGACTGTCATGAAGGAAACTGAAGGAACAGATTACGAAAAAGACAACCTCTTGGCAAATCCCCAGGAATCCATGGCCCTTCTATTAAGACTGTCCTACGCATTTAAAAAAAAAAATAGGAAGAAGGATTGATATCTAGATCAGTGTACCAGAGTTACCCTCACACAAGCAAACTCTAATAAAAAGGAGGAAGCTCATGCCTCAGAGGCTATAGCACAACCCAAGAAATAGTACTGACTGACTGACCAGACAGTACTAGATTGGATCCTTCTCTCTTGTTACGGTTCACTTTCCCTTTGCCAACACATACACTGAATAGTCTGGCCTGTTCTGTACAGATTATCCTCTGTCATACACATGACAACACTGAGATTACCAAACAATTCTTCTTCACACTAGGGGTTAATTACTGCACTGTAATTGTTCAGAGGCTACTTTCCTCTTGGTAAGGGTAGAAGAGACTCTTCAGCTATGGTAAGAGGTCTTTTAGGAGGACAATGAAAAACCAAACCATTGTTCTCTAGTCTCTGTACCATGGTCTTCCATTGTCTTGGGTTAGTGTTATCTTGCTTAAGGGTACGCTGGGGCACACTATTGTATCTAATTTCTCTTCCTCTTGTTTTGTTAAAGTTTTTATAGTTTATATAGAAAATATAAAAGAAAGTTGTTACTCCCCCCCCAAAGAAAGTTTATTCATATGTTAATTATTTAAATTTTCCTGGAGTATGCTCACATCCCACTTTAGTGCTTATGTATCATTTTCACAGCTGCAGTGTTTCTGGATTAAAACCATGTATTTTACTTTTTCCATCACATATATTGGTTCCAATTCATAAAAAAGGAAAACAACTATTCATGAATATATTTCTTGATTTCAAGATTTATCTGTAGCATGTCGAAGAAACGAAAGTGGAATGGAGAATATGTTAAGTTTGGCTTCACCCGTGATACAGAGAAGGATGGGACACAGCGTCCACAGTGTATCCTGTGCAGCACACTCTTCTCTAATGCGAATTTAAAACCATCAAAGCTTGATGAGCATTTCAAGAACAAACATGGTGGTAGGGATGCAGGAAATTATATTGTGACATTAAGTGCCAAAAGAGCCAGGTTTGATCAGTTTGGCACATTACCGACATACAGATTTTCACCAACAGGGAAACCTTTACTGTGTGCTTCATATGAAGTTGCATACCAGATTGCTAAATCAAAGAAACCCCATACATTTGGTGAGGCGTTGATCTAACCATGTGTCCTTGAAATGGCAAAGATAGTTCTCGTCAAGGAAGCTGAGAAGAAACTCCAACAAGTGTCATTGTCGAATGATGTGATCCATAACCGAATCATCGACATGAATGGTGACATCCTGAAACAAGTTGTAGCTGACATCAAGGCTAGTCCAGTCAAGATTAGCATACAAGTTGATGAATCAACAGATTATCCAACTGTTGTCAGCTATTGGCAGTAGTTCGCTATGTGAACCAAAAAAGGGTGGAAGGAAGTTTTCTCTTCTGTCAGTCCCTGAAGACAACTGCACAATCTAAAGATGTGTTTAATAATATACAAGAATTCTTCTCAAGAAACGAACTTCACATTGACAGAATTGGTTCAATATGTACCGATGGTGCACCAGTCATGCTAGGCAATCGTTCTGGGTTTGCTGCATTAATGAGGAAAGAAATTCCTAAACTGAAAATCATTCACTGCTTTCTTCATTGTCATGCTCTTGCAGCAAAGACATTGTCGCCAGATCTGGAGAAAACTCTGAATGTTTGTGTTGAGGCTATGAACTTGATTCGCAGCCAGGCTTTGAATCATAGATTGTTTCAGTCACTTTGTTAGGAAGTAGGTCAGGAACAGACTGTGCTCTTATACCATACTGAAGTGAGGTGGCTATCACGTGGTCGTGTGCTATCTCGTATGTTTGAACTGAGAGGAGAAATTCACCATTTTCTCCATGAACAGGTACAAGAATTGGCCATACATTTCAATGACCCTAGTTTAGTTCAGATGCTTGCCTACTTGACTGATGTGTTTTCAGCACTCAATGAACTCAATCTCTCTCTGCAGGGAAGGGGACTTAACATTTTGCCTGCAAGCGAAAAATTTGCTGCATTCAAGGAAAAACTAGTCTTGTGGGTAAAGCGTGTGAAGATGGGGAATTTGCTAAATTTCCCCTATCTGGAAGAGGCAGTCAAAGAAAATTCTACCCTGCCTCAAAACTTTGTTGCAAAATTTTTTGAACATATGCAGATGCTGTTTACTTTCTTTGATGGTTACTTCTCATGTGGAGAGATAAAAGCCTGTAATAACTGGATCTTGAATCCTTTCATGCAGAATTGGGAAGATGTTGATGATGATGGCAGCATCAGGGAGGATGTCATCGACATGAGACACAATCTTGGAATCCAAATGGAGTTCACCAATAGTCAGCTGGTCCACTTCTGGGCTTCTTAGCTGGAAGCATACCCTGCACTAGCAACGAAAGCACTCGAAGTGCTGGTACCTTTTGCAACTACTTTCTTGTGTGAGCAAGGATTTTCTTGTCTACTTCACATCAAAACGAAAAATAGAAATCGGCTGAATTCTGAACATGACATGCGAGTAGTAATCAGTACTAAGACAACAAGATTTGATGCCATTATGGAGAAAAAAAACAACAACAACGAAGTCACATGGTTTACAGTGCAGTACAGGCAAAATATAATGTAATTCTAAACCAAATAAAACAAAATATTCTTGTTGATACATATTCATAATTTTTTCTCTTGAATCAACTTAAAGCTGTATGAATGAATATTAAAAAAATAAGGTTTGACTATTCTATCAAATTTTTATTTTTAGCTTTTTCATATATTCAGAATCCAGGGGGTCCAAGAACTGACTGCTAACTTGAAAATGGTGCAAACACTGAAAAAGGTTAAGAACCACTGAGTTAACAACTCTGGACAAGAAGAATATAGGTAGTTCAGATTGCATACTTTTGTAAGGGGAATGAGCTCTATAATCCTTTGTTATGAATCACTTCCCTCCTTACATAAAATAAAAAGACTGATCAAACAGTCATCAATAAAGATAACCTATTTTCATATTATTCTCACCACTGTACCCATAAATGTCTTCATTACTTTACATTTAATAAATCTGAATCTCATGAAATTGTTTTAAGGATATATTCACGTCATGAAATATCTCTTCGTTTAATTTTTAATATTAGAGTGAAATTAATCTCCAACATATTGTTCTATGTAAGTTTGTATACACATATACAAACACTCACACACACCCAACACATACACACACACACACACACATATATATATATATATATATATATATATATATATATATATATATATATATATATATATATATATGTATATATATATATATATATATATATATATATATATATATATATATATATATTAGCCACGAAAGGAAAAATGAAAAAGACTTGATTAGAGTTAGTACTTTCATCCACTCAGGACATTATCAAACTCAGCAATGAGAATACATATACAAAGACATCGTATTTATACTGGAGAAGGGGATCCAACAGCTGTCAGTTTCCTAATAATTCCGGAGAAGTTAGATTTAGATAAAAGGATAATACTGGATTAACGGAAAACAGACCTGGGCTTAGATTCAAATTTCTACCTTGAGTACAGGAGATTAAAAATGATTCAACAATATTCCTTTGGAAATAGTCATTTACATGGATTACTTTTTCCGTCTTTGACCAACCAATTCTGTGACTTGACCCTAACCAGTGGGAGGCCAAGGCATTATTGAGAGAACCCCTGGAGACGGCCACCTGATGTTGTTTTAATCTGACTGGTATACTTTTTGATGTTTGGCCAAAATAAAATAGGTTACACTCTGA
>NC_090741.1:132030874-132043374 GCF_036898095.1 Palaemon carinicauda | reverse complement strand
TTCATAATAATTCGTTATTATTATTATTATTATTATTATTATTATTATTATTATTATTATTATTATTATTATTATTATCATTATTATTATTATTATTATTATTATGTCCTGAAATGAAAAGTTGGTCAGTACAACTTCTACCTTTTCCAAATCCTCCTCTTTCATATGTCAGTTTTTCATCAATTGTTCTTTCTAATCTCTCAAGTATAAACATATAAACTTTAAGAGACGACTGACGTAAGCGTGATACCTCTGTAGTTATTGCCACCAATCAGGTCTCCCTCTCGACCAAACTCCCCTTCATCCGCTTTGCTTTCCACGCTACATTCTACAAAATAATTTTGTAAGTAATCTGGGGTGGGGGGCGGGGTGTCACGTAATGTTTCATCATCATTATTTTACCAGTTATCCTATCGTATGCAGGGGTTTTCGATGTCCAGTTATTTTAATGATAGCTTCGACTTCTATTACACCGAATTTTTTTATGGGCTTATTAAGGTCTTCCTCAACTTCAGGTATATCGATAGATATATTCCCTTTATATATCCTTTTCATGGCCTTATTGAAGTATTTCATCCAACGTTAACTTTTCTCATCTTTTGTTGTTATGAAAAATCCATCTCTCTTTTAGATGGGTAATAATAATAGTGAGATACACAATCAAGCCTAACAAACGTGTGCGAATTGTTGAACAATTCAGTGTCTTAATATTGCATAATAATTCTATTCTATTCTAGTTATCCAAAATTTTTATTTTTCCTTTTTTTCAGAAATCTCTAATCATTTATTAGAGACTTGCCATTATTACTAAATCAGTAGTTATAATTCATTACAAAATAAGTTTAGATTGGTGTTTTTCTATTAGTTATTCATAATTGTGTAAGTAAATAGCAAATAGTATTGTTATATATATGATGGTTCGAAGCTTAGTCAAGTGACATTTCGTTAGGAAAGATATGCAAATGAAATGAGTGTAAATTGAGGTTATTCATATAACCGATATTTTCAAGGATCTTGAAAAGAGTAAATATATTTTTATATTTCCAATACGACCTTGATAAAAGAGATAACTGACGTCACTTATAAAATAGTTATATACAAACGATGTTACATTCATAGTATGTAAACGAAGAAAATAAAATCATGTTTGAAAGAAATTCGTTTTAACAGGAAATGATACAGCTAGACATTTTGTTGAGACCCCATTTATCAAGTTTAAAGTAAGTGGGAAGTTTGTCCAGAAAGAAATTCGTGCGAGGAAAACTTCCCATCTTTCCTGTTCTGCTTTTCTGAAGAACTTTCCCTAAGGATCGAAAAATGGAAACTAAAGGTCACCTTCATTAACCTCTTTCCCTAAAAGTGGGAAAACTTAGATTGTTAAGTACTTTCTTTTTCTCGCTCTTGGCAGCAGTATCATATGGTTGTTTTCCGGTGTTCTAGGTTTTCTTAGCCTTCTCTGTTTGAAAAATACATCCATACCTTAATGGAACATTTTTTTTTTTCATAATTCCAAAAAATTTCAAATTTTTTTTTAATACAGATAATAATTGAATATATCAAGTCATAATCAGTTCCATTTTTCCTCCACACATTTAAAGTAAATTATGAAAGTAACACAAACATGCTTCTACAGTATATTGAAACTTCTCAACAACAATAGCAATAATATTAATATCAATCAATATAGTATTAATTGTAATAGTTTTTTTATGACTCCATTTTAGTCTAATTTCCCCCTAACTTATTACTGATATTGCAACGACAGTACCAATAACCATAACAAGTATTTGCTTGATAACACTAAGACATCGCAAGAGATATTGATCTATTTACTCGAAAAGGTCAATCAAATCAGTTCACTTTCCGCTTGGTTAACCCTTGTCAACCTATATAGTATGAAAAGAAATGTGAATAAAAAAATAGCCTACTATCCTGAAAGTATAGGAAAATTCCTCATAGTATTAAAGATCAATAACTTTAATTCCTTATCTCTTACTGGAAATCAAAGCCGCAAATAGAATTGATGATCGAAAACTCAATCGTTTTTGAGGCAACAGAGAATATTTCCGCTAAGACCTCTCCCATCTAAATTTCAGTGACACCTAAAACATCAAGAATGCTGAGAAAAGGGTTCTAATCTGTGTACACACATACCAGCGTTTGACTTGTTGTATAGTTGGCGTCAAAACTGATGCAATCAATTTCAGAGGACTTCGTTCGAAATTCACTAATTGGCAACTAACTACAAGGTGTATCTCCAATACTGATTTTTTTCCAACATTGGAAAATGTATCATACAAAATAAAGCTAACATACGATGCAAAATTATCAAACCTATGATATTTATAAGAACTTATCAAAAAATTACGGTAATGATAATTATTTCAAGTTATATTAATTACTTGAATATATAGAGACGAGAAAATTCTAAATTAGCCTTCAACACAGGATTAACAACATTACCAATGTATTCTTCGTGCAAAGTGAAAACAAATAATTAACATTGTTGTGTATTATTAATAATATTAGTGAAGATGCATAAAACCTGACCAGTATAAATATATTTTAAAGGGAAAGTATCAGTAACCTTACACATTCAACCAAAGATACACCCTAGAATAAGAATGGGAATATATATATATATATATATATATATATATATGTATATATATATATATATATATATATATATATATATATATATATATATATATATATATATATATATATATATATATATATATTGGTGTGCTACTTTTATAAGCACACATTGAGTATGTGTTGTTTCAGATGTGTATAGCCGGATAACAGAGTACATCTTATTAGCTTTAAAAGTATTTATTAGTAAAAACATCAGAGTTGAACATCTCCATCACTGGAGGGAGCTGGGTTGGTCAGATGACCAATTCTGGTGAAGTATAGATATGAACTGACTAACTTATGGATATCACAGATATCGTATGCTTAGTTTATATAAGTTTCGTCACAATCTCGGAAGACACCTGCATCCGGTGACGTCACAAACTTTCACACGCTGAGGCATGGTGTTGACAGTTAAGAAAAATGTCACATTGTTGAGGCTGCATTGTACGTCCTGTTTATGATTTGAATGACTACAGCAAGTCCCACGGCTAGCACCTTCATCCAACATGACATATTACGTCATGTGTTTTAAACATGTAATATCAACTATTTTAACTATTACATAAGCTCGGCCAGCTATCTCAATTTTTTCACAAAAATTTAACAACAAGCCAAAACATGGTTACTAGGTGTGACTGAACATATGTATTATTCTTTGTTTAACTTTAGCCATAATCAAACGAGGACGAATGTCCAAATAGGCACATCAAAAAATAATAACAATAATGCATATGAAAAAGATATTACCAAAGCAAAAAAAAAATGCATGATAAAATAAAGATCATATATATGGTACATTGCTAGCAAATGATTATATGGTACCAAAAAAAAGCTACTGACTTACATATGATTCGGTAACTTGTTAAACAATAATTGTTACCTTTGTCAGAAACATATATTAACATAATACTCAATTTTTTAGTGCACAAACACGAATTCCTGGTACGTACACGTACCACGGTTTCGTACATATATATATATATATATATATATATATATATATATATATATATATATATATATATATATATATATATATATATATATATATATATATATATATATATATATATATATATTTATATATAGGGCTGATATATTTTATTAGATGCCCATAGATTCTGTTATATATTTTTTTTTCTTTTCTTTTTAACATTCCGGCTTATATATTTTTATTAAATGCCGAGAGAAAAAATGATTTATATCTTTTTTTTTTTTTTAAATGTTGTTTTAAATGTATTTTTAACAATGCAAATGCAGAAAATTTCTTCAATTACATATTACTAGCGTACTAACAGCTTTTCTTACAAACACTTCCCGACAATTTACTCCTTTAGCGAATGAGGTGGCCACTCAAACGGCTTTAAACTGAATCAAATACGGAGTATTGTCGGGACAAGGCGAAACATTCTTTTGTAGCTGCATGCTGTGCCGTAACCTACGCCAAACAAGGATGTTCACGGCGATAAATATCACCACCGTGAAAGCCAGACCTGCTAGTAGTATGGGGTGAAGGATTTCCTTATAAGTCGATGACAGGTGGTCCCTTTCGGTAAGCTTCATCAACCGCTTTGCAACCTGTCTGTTATACGGGAGAGGGAGTGCTGGCATTGTAGAGGTCCACGTGAAGTTCGCGAAGTAGGCTCGTTCTCTGATGAGTGTCCGTAGACCAGTCACCATGGAATTAGGGGAAGTCCCGATACAACCATCTACTGCGACGAAGATGTGGGTGAAGGACGTGGATCTGTCAGGGCATGATACATTGAAGCCGTCCTTGTCGTATCGTATCCACGAGCCATTGTTCAGTCTGCAATTGAACTCATTATTGTCAAAGGGATAAAGCTTATCCAGACAATTTTCACTTATATGGGAGAGAGCACCGTCTAGCACTATACCTAACTCGCATGAATCCATTAAGTTTTTATGGAATTCAAATGAGTCAGCTGTACATATTTTTCTATCCATTGCGTCTGAACAGTGAGTTAATTGATTTAAGTCTTTAATGACCGTATATGTTTCCTTGTCTGGGGAAATCAATACGTGTCTTGTCAAACTGGATATTTCTGGATTTGAGTGATTCGTCATGAAAGTCGGAAATGGTGATATCCTGTAAGATTGCCAGGCATCAGAAGAATCAAAGGGAATTGTAATCATAATCTTGTTATTATCTACGTTTACTGTAATTAGACTGTAATAAAATTCTAACCTATGTTCGTCTAACAAAGGAACATAGCCTAGTTTATCCCTTCCGTTCTCCAGAATTAACTTTAAGTAACTTATAGGCAACAAATGGGGCGACAGTACACCTTTAGTTGCTAACGTGATAGCTTCTACATAATCCTTGGATTTCTCAATGAAATGTGCAATTCTGTTATGTATGTGATCTATCTTTGAATCATAATACGTTAATGTTGCCAACAAATCCTGTACTTCCATAATCTGAACGATATTATTTGAATGTTCATTTACTAAATCCATAATTTTATTGATTGAAGCTAACTGATTCCTTAGTTCTGACATAATCAATTCATCTTCATGAGTCAAGAACTCAATTTTCTTATTTTGATTACTAATTTTAAGACGATTGGAAATTCCTAAACCTAAACTTGTAACAGACCCAAAGATGTTTAATGCAGCATAAATAAACGGATTCCATCTTTCTTTATGTTCGTGTCCTACAGTCCACATCAAAAGGTCATAAGCCAAAGATCCTGTCTCGTCAGTCTTATTTTTCAAGTCATCAGATAGCATCTCTGCAACTTTTAATGTTGATCCAAGCAAACTCTCTGTAGTCAAATGAAAATGTCTTCTATGCAACTCATCCAATGAGGCAGAAAACCTTGAAATGGCGGTTCTTAAGCTAGTGACATCATTCTCTTGAAGAAAAATTGCTTGCATATTCACTTCTACAATTACATTGGTTGATGTAATAAAAACGTCTTCTTGTCTTTCAACTATAGTGCCATATTTAAAATTTATACTTTTAGTTTTAGAGCTCATCCCACACGAGAAAAATGTCTGAGCGAACAATATCACTCCCAACAACAAAAAATTCATCTTGGAAACCTGTAACGAGAAAAATATATGTAATTACTCCTGTATTAAAAAGAAAACTTTTAATCATATAAAATAAAAAAAAATTTTCCCTCATTTCTTTTCCTCTCTTCTCTTTTTAATTTCTTATGTGAGCCAATGGTACTATTCTCTCATCCGTGGGTTGGGATATGTTTTGAACTCTAAACCTATTGGCCGTTAATGTTTCCAAAATGTTAAATGGGCCTTCAAACTTAGGTGTTAGTTTATAATTGAGCCCTTTTCGTACATTGATTTGAATATATACGTTATCAACCACGGTATATGTTTTAGTTGGTTTCGCTGTTTTATCATGATTCCTTTTCATTATGATTTGTGATTCTTCTAAATTCTTTCGAAGGATATCATATCGACTTATACTTGCATTTATACATTCTTTTAAAGGATTTGATAGATTAGTTGTAGGCGTTAATACATGGAAAGGCGTTCTAACTGGGGTACCATACAATGCTTCATGCTGTGACATTTTAATTGATATATGATATGAATGATTCAGAGTACTCAGTGCCGCTGGTACTGCAATATCCCAGTTGGGGTCTGATCCCCCTAGTGTTACCCTTAATATATTTAATATCTTCCTATTTGCTCTTTCCACTAGCCCATTCGACTCTGGGTGATATATCATGGTATTTATTCTCTTTATGCTGAGGAATTCACACAATGAGGTAAGAAAGTGATTATTAAATTCACCACCCGAGTCTGAGATTATCATGTGTGGAATTCCATGTTTACAAACGTAACACTCGTAAAACTTCCTAGCTCATTCAATCGCAGTTTTAGTTTTAAGCGCTATTAGTTCTGTATATCGAGTTAAAGCATCTATAATTACTAAGAGGTGCTTATTTCCTCTGTCTGACTCGTAAAATCCTGTTAAAAAATCGAAATGTATTCTTTCAAAGGGTTGTTTGGGCACAGGATAAGCTCCTAGGCTGACAGGTGTTTTTGTATGCCCTTTGTTTTCCTGACATGTGCGACAATTAGCTATGTGTCTTTTTATATCTGTAAGCATTGTATGCCAATAAAACAATGATTTGGCTTTCTGTGACATTAATGAGAACCCCGGGTGTCCATGTAATGGATTTGAATGCAACCAATTCAGGACAGTGGAAATAAGTGAGATTGGTACTACTACCTGGTCGTTAGTTACATGTGGTGTATTGCGGGTTTTCCTTGTCACAGTCCTACGCAGAATATTATCTTTGATTATATAATTCTGCTGCTTATACTTTATATATTCCTTTTCCTTATGATTGCCTTTCAAAGCATTTATAATTGTTTCTATTTTCTGATCTTTTCTTTGCTCAGTCTGTAACAATTCAGCGCTCCAGCCTAAATATTCTTTTTCAGATATTGTTTTTACAATAGGCATGGATGTTGATATATCTATTAATTCAGCTAAAGGCTCCGTACAAGATGACACGGGGTTGCGTGATAATGCATCCGCAATGATATTTACTTTCCCAGGTAAATACCCGATTCTTGCGCCAAAATCTTGAATGATCAAATGCCACCGAGTTCGTTTAGGGCTGTGGTTGGAGCCTTTAAAGAACTCTGTTAGTGGTTTATGGTCAGTAAGAACCTTAACGGGATAACCGTAAATTATGAACTTAAAATGCACTAGCGAATTAACAATAGCTAGCCCTTCCTTGTCTATTACTGCATACTTACTTTCGGAAGTTCTCACTTTTCGAGAATAGAAAGCTATCGGGAAAAATTGTTTATCATATTGCTGAAGCAATACCCCTCCTACTCCTAAGTCTGAGGCGTCTGTTGCAATGAAGAATTCCTTACCGAAGTCAGGAAATTTTAAGATAGGAGAACTACACAGTTCATCTTTCAAAGTATTAAACGCCTGTTGATGTTGCTCAGACCATATGAAATCTACGCCCTTCTTCGTAAGATTAGTTAAAGGAGCGGCTATTATTGAATAGTTGCGTATAAAATGCCTGTAATATCCATTACAACCCAGAAATTGCTGTATTCCCTTGACATTAGTAGGTATGGGAAAATTACGTATAGCCGACACCTTATCATGGACTACTTTAAGACCTTGGCTTGACACCATGAAACCCAAATATATCAATTCTGTTTTGAAAAATTCACACTTACTAATCTTTACCCTTAAGTTATGTTGTCTTAATCTCTGTAGTACTAGTTCTAACTTACGTAGATGTTCTTCTAAGGTGTTGGAAAAGATTACAAGATCATCCATATAGGCATGCAATATATCCCCTAACAAGTCTCCAAACACTATGTTAATCATTCTTGTAAATGTTATAGGAGCACAACGTAAACCAAAAGGCATCCGTAAAAATTCATAATGTCCCCTGGCTGTACTGAAGGCTGTGTATGGGATACAATCTTCTTGTAATGATATCTGGTGAAAGCCTTTAAGTAAGTCCAAACTGGTAAAATATTTATTTTGACCTAACAAAGACAAAATATCGTCAGTACATGGCACTGGGAATCGATCAGGGATCGTTTCCTCGTTTAGACGACGAAAGTCGACGCAGATACGCCATGTTCGATCTTTTTTCGGTACAACTATTAAAGGAAAATTATAAGGGCTGTTTGATTTCCTAATGACTCCTTCTTCTAGCATTTTACCTACTTCATCATTTATTTCATTCTGGAATTTCATAGGGAGTCTGTACGAGGGTACATAGATAATTTTCTGCTTGTCCTTTAACCTTATTTGATGCTCGATCACATCTGTTTTTCCTAAGGATCCATCCGTAGTGGAAAAAACATCATGATATTTAGTTAAAAGTTCAAAAATTTTCTGCTGAATTTCTTCGTATTGAATGTCCTTATTGATTTTATTTTTAATAGATCGCAAAAGAGATTCATCCGCAACTGATTGAGAGTGATTGATTTCAGCAACGGTAAGAATACGATGTTTATAAACTTCTACATTCAAGATATGTTGATCTTTGTGAATTACTAAAGTGTTATTTAAATGATCACAGACTTCAATATTACATTGTTGATGTGAGCCTACTGTATAAATAGCTTGTGTGACAGACAATCCGTTAGTTTTCAAAGTATCGGAAAGGATTAATATTTCAGATCCCGGTAATGTTTTCTTTATTTGCACTATTAAATTCGAAGGTACGTTTGGTTCGATAGATTGCGTGCAAGATGATATTACGGGTGAACGAGAATTCTGCTGGGTCGCGTATATTATTTCTTTATTAGTGAGACAAGTTATTGGTTCTTCAACGTACGTTACGGTTACATTTGTCGTCTCCTTTTTATCCAAAACTGATTTTAAGGTATTAGAAGACTTATAGGATTTCCCTTTGATATACACGCCGTGCTTGGCAGGGGCTAAGATAATGTTTTGATTTCCCATAGATGGGTATCCTATAATTACAGCTGGATACATATTAATGTTTTTTACAACAACAAATGTATCGGCAAACGTGCGATTACCGACTCTGAACTGAACATGAGTTATGCCTATGACATTTAATTCATTATTTTCTATACCCGAAAGTCTAATTCCGGATTTTTCAATCGGAAAGTTCGAAAACAACAAATGATGTGTCTTCAAATCCATGATATTACGTGGACTACCAGAGTCAAAAAATAACGTAAAGGATTTGTGTTCTAAATTTACAGCATATAAGGTTGGCCGTAACTCATTTTGGCTTATTATTGTATGAATTCGTTGCAAATCTATGGGAGCATGCACTGTTTTACTTAATTCGGCCGTGTGTTTCATAGGAAAATCTATTGTCTCACAATTATCTGATAAAACATTAAATTGATTATTCAATACTATTGATGTTGACATGAATGACCTTGACCCAACATCACTCTCTTCCCCTCTAGAGTTAACTATGTGGTATTTGCTTTGCGCTGCACATTCTGAAAATTAGTCTGACCTTGCGAGGTCTGGTTTGACGACCCAGGCTCAGCGATATTTGAAGAAGTGTTTGTTTGTTTTGGACTCTGAACTGCATTGACATTTGGTTGTTTCTTCTTATTGTTAAAATGAGGATTTTTCTTTTTATTTCCATATGGAACTGACTGTGGAATTGACTGTGTATTTCTGGGATATTGTTGTGTCTTACGCGAGTAACATTGACTATATGAATGTGTTGCAGTGTTGTGAATCGAGCAAAATTTCGTTCTGCAGTCTGCGCTTAAGTGACCTTGACGTTTGCAGTTTTAACACGTCATTCCCGCTACTTGACTGTTAACTACGTTCACTGTTTGTGGCTTTGTTTCATTCTTTGCAAAAACTTGAGTTAACACGGGATTGAGATCTGGACACTTGGACATGTGTTTCTTTATCTGTTTATAGACATCCAATTCCGTACTTGCAGGCGTTAACTTCTTATCAAAACACCGCACTAAAGCTTCAGGCAACATAAGTGTCATGCAAGTTAAATACATTAATCGTAAAAAATCTTTTACGGAGATGTTATCGCTAGTAAACCAAGTGGAATGACCTAAAATGTCCTGATATTCGTTAAGCCTATCAGCTATGAGAGCTGCTCTCTCAATAACATTAAGCCGATTCATAGTGGCTTGATTAAGTGTATTTCGTAACGTTAATACTACATCCAAGGCTTCCTCACCCCCATAGATCGTGCGTAACCTAACTTTGAAATCATCCCAGGTAACTGCTTCTTGAAATGAAACACTTCTTAAATACGCACTCGCATCCCCCTTAGAAAAATCTATAAAACTTTTAGCTTCTTGTAATTGTACAAAAGGGTCTACGATTTGTTTGGCATTTAAATGGGCATCGACGGATGAAATCCATGACTCCACATTTTGTGGCAAGAACCCGTTGACCCGACCCTGAAAAGGAAGGATTGCTGACCTGGCATTTACAAGCGTCACAATTGGAGGAGGATTAGTCTGGCTTACACCACTAGGTCCAGGGGAAGGGCTCACAGGGGGAGTCATGACTGCTGTATTTCTTTTCCTATCTCTTCGACCCCTTGCAATTCTATCAAAATATCTATATGAGTACAGACGTCCACTGCGTAAACGCATATGTATAACAAAATTCCCCAAACAATGTTACTAATCCCAAAACATTTCCCGAGAATTTCTGAAAGAAAAAGGAATTAGCACAAAGAGAGAAAAATTCTAGATGAGAATTCGGAGTTGAACACAGTTTCCGTTAACAAAAGATTAGCAATTCACTCACCCCAGTAATAATCGACTAACGACTCGTGATAACTACACTTCACTGCCCAAACTGGAATGAATTAAAAAATTTGTACTTAGCTTATATATGGGTCTGTGTGATGTCGACACATCCTCTCTCTCTCTCTTGATGTTTTGTTAGCGATGTATCGTTCAAGTTTTTTGTTGAATGTAGTGCTTCCTGGGTATGTTTTGCAATTGTTGAACGCCAGTCCTTGGGTTTCCTAGGATGTTGATTGAAGATTCAGTTTGTATTCATAACATTCGTTAATGTTAACTATTCCGATGGACTATAATACTTAGTCAAAATTGTAGATTCATGTAGATAATGTTGAGTTCTTGAAGATCTTGCTCTGGTTTTACAGCTTTTATTTTGAAGTCTTGAAGATCTTTCTCTGGTTTTACAGCTTTTATTTTGAAGTCTTGAAGATCTTTCTCTAATTCTTAGAGTTTAACCGCTGCCACCATTTATTGGTGTGCTACTTTTATAAGCACACATTGAGTATGTGTTGTTTCAGATGTGTATAGCTGGATAACAGAGTACATCTTATTAGCTTTAAAAGTATTTATTAGTAAAAACAACAGAGTTAAACATCTCCATCACTGGAGGGATCTGGGTTGGTCAGATGACCAATTCTGGTGAAGTATAGATATGAACTGACTAACTTATCGATATCACAGATATCGTATGCTTAGTTTATATAAGTTTCGTAACAATCTCGGAAGACACCTGCATCCGGTGACGTCACAAACTTTCAAACGCTGAGGTGTGGTGTTGACAGTTAAGAAAAATGTCACATTGTTGAGGCTGCATTGTACGTCCTGTTTATGATTTGAATGACTACAGCAAGTCCCACGGCTAGCACCTTCATCCAACATGACATATTACGTCATGTGTTTTAAACATGTAATATTAACTATTTTAACTATTATATATATATATATATATATATATATATATATATATATATATATATATAAATATATATATACATATATATATATATGTATATATATATATATATATATATATATATATATATATATATATATATATATATATATATATATATATATATATATATATATATATATTTATTTATATATATACATATATAGATATATATATATATATATGGATATATATATATATATATATATATAGATATAGATATATATATATATATATATATATATATATATATATATATATATATATATATATCTATATATATATATATATATATATATATATATATATATATATATATATATATATATATATATATATATATATATATGACCCATGCAGACGGATAATGAGACGTCGGCATATAGGTTTTCTTCATTTATTATAAAAGGTTTGTTTGTATGTATACAATACACACACTACCCTGTCAGGTGATGGAATTATTAACTCCAGTGCTCACCGGCAACTAACTACTGCCTTCCTTATAAAATTGCAGCTATTGAAAAACATGCAGACACATAGGTTTTTGTGGGATACTCATGAATATTGAGTTCATTTACCTTGATATACAAGACATTTACATACACGAATTAGGGCAAATATATACATATATATATATATATAT
>NC_090741.1:131996713-132024213 GCF_036898095.1 Palaemon carinicauda | reverse complement strand
TTAGGGATAATTTGTAGCGAAGCAAATAACAGTTGACTCATAAACCGAAGGCATGACAGCAGATAGAGATGTAGAGGCTGAGATTCGACGAATTGCAGCAGAGAAGAATTTGCTTAATTTTAAAATGATGACAGAACGAGAAGAAAGAGAGAGAAGACGGGAAGAAATGAAAGCAAGACGAGAAGAAAAATCCAGGGAGATTGCAAGACATGTGAAGGAGATGGAAACAAGGTAAATCGCAAGACAAGAAGCAAAAGAGAGAAGATATGAAGAAAATAAAGAAGACAGGAAGAAAACGAGATGGAAGAAGCGAGTCATGCTAAGCAGTTGGAGCTGATGAATGCTCGTGCAAAGTCAGCAAGTCAGATGGAGGCGATTCCTGCTATGCACGAACTCGCGTTTAATGTGCTTGATGACCCGAGGTTAATTCTAAGGTGCAAAAAGAGCCTCCTGACCAGTTTTTCAATCATTTTTTAATGGACGCATTGACTATGAAATGGCCAGAATATAAATGGTCTGTGTCATTGCAGAATCTACTTTTTGGGAAAGGACGCAGTACTTAATTATCCTTATCTCAGGACTAGAGAAAGGAGTATCAAGAAGTGAAGAGGAGCAGATGGCCCTTGAATATTATAATGAAAGGTTCTGAGGTTTGAGAAAGGACGAGAAAATTACTTTCCAGGATCACTCTTATAAGGTACGACAATGATTTAATAGATGGACAGAGGCTGCTAATGTGAGGGAGATGGCAGATTTAGAAGAAGTGGTTGTATTAGAAAAATAGTTACAAGGAAATCCTGAACATACTCGAACGTACTTTAGAGAGAGAGAGAGGTGAAGGAACTTGATAAAGCCGCTTTGCTGAAGGAAGATTATAATATTATCAGTCGTAAACCCTCCTCGGGCACGAAGTTTCAAACGTCATTCCGACCAATGTCAAGTATTCGCCAAATCAAGGAAACAAGTTCAGTAAAAACTAAGTGAACAGGTTCAACTGTTACATCAGAAGTAGTACTGGTCCTGTTACTAAGCCAAATGTGGTAGTACCATAGCAACAATTGTTGAATCATCCTCTTCAAATATCGTGAAAGACGTTCAAAATGTTAATATTATCTGTTTTAAGTGTGGCAAGAGAGGCCATGTCAGTAAGGAATGTAGGTCAAACCAATCGAAACCATTCACCCAAGTGATTAAGGATAATTCAACATAACATAATGCGAAGATGAAGAAACAATTGCGAAAGGTCAAAGAGGAAAATAAACCAGCCAACGTTTACATGATGAACAGGAGAAACCCAAACTGCGTGGATATTTTAAAACCATATTCTTATGAAGGTATTTTAGCAGCAATAGGCAGGAGGGAGGGAACCCTGGTCTTGATATATGCGCGACACAGGTTGTAACCATAGTGCTGTGGTACGAGGAGTACACCCGTTGGTAGAACAGTCTCTCAGAGGAGACTCGGTTATTTTGAGGGGAACAGGAGGTGAAGAAGCTACCACTAATTACCGTTTGAAAATGTCATGCGGTTAAGGATTCATTGGTAGTCGCTGGAGCTGACGTCCTGCTGGGTAATGAAGTTAGTGGAGCGCCTTTTTCAGCCTTTTCCCATTGTAAAGGAGAAACCATAGAAGTATAGTCCTATGCCTGAACTCGAGAAAGACTACCCGTATATGTTTCTTGGTTGTGTGACGACTAGGAGTATGACGAAGGAAGTGGCTGAAAAATTAGAAAAAAGAATCAAAGGAGCTATGAACTTGAAAGATTTGTTTTCCGAAGAAAATAATTCCCCTGACAGTACGCAAGAGGGGAACTCTTGAGTAAACCCGCGCAAAGAAGAGCGACCGACGTGTTGACAAGCAGACAAAGGAAAAATGGAACTGGACGAAATAGAAAAATCAGCATTAGAAGTAGGACTTATGAGTAGGGGAAGGCTGAGAGGATTGCAAAAGAAGGATGCAACCTTAACAGAATTATTGTAACGTAAGGTGAACGAGACGGAAGCACAGCAGTCTCCCACCTGTTATCATCTTAAGGATGGGTTACTTAAGAGGAAGCATAGACCCACCGATATCTCTGGGAATGCTGAATGGGGGATATATCGCCAGATATGAATTTTCCCGCACCATTGAAAAAGACAGGTGATTGCTGTATCTCAGAAGGGACATATGGAGATAAAGAAGATGACGGAGAAGATTATGAAACAATTTTTCTGGCCTGGCATGCATAAGGAGGTGAGCCAGTTTTGCCGTGAACTTCACTTGTATCAAATAGCTTGAAAGCCAAACAAGTTTATTAAGAATGCTCCCCAGATAGAAGTGCAAGAATACTTCAGCAAAGTAATGATCTAAATTATGGGACCTTTCCATAGGACGAAAAAAGGTCATGAATATATGTTATCCTTGATGTGTCCAGTGCCGAAAAACCTAGAAGCCACAATCATTATTATTATTATTATTAAATGCTAAGCTACAACCCTAGTTGGAAAACCAGGATGCTATAAGCCCAGGTGCCCCAACAGGGAAAGTAGCCCAGTGAGGAAAGGAAATAAGGAAATAAGGAAAAATATATTTTAAGAATAGTAACAATATTCAAATAAATATTTCATATTTAAACTATAAAATCGTCAGGAATATCAGTACCAAGATAATCGCTGTGAAGTTACTAGACTTTTTTACCAAGTTTGGCATTTTGAAAATCGTTCAAAGTGACTGAGGAACGAATTTCACGTCAAAACTGTTTAAAGACGTAATAAAACTGTTGGATGTGAAAAAAAAAAACTATCAACTGCTTATCTTCCAAAGACACAGGGTACATTAGAAAAACCTTCTGCAACAAAACAGGGAATGAATGGGACATCAGACTACCGTTGATGTTGTTTGAGGTAAGTACCTCTCATCAAGAAATCATGGGATGTAGCCCCAATTAAATGGTATTTGGATGAGAAGCGCAAGAACCGATTAGAATATTAGCTGAAAAAAGAAAGGATCAAGAGGAAATGGATGGAAAAAATGTTAAGAATTTCAGTAAAAGAATCAGCGAGATAAGAATATTTTCCACAGAAAACCCTACGGCAAGTCATGATAGAATGAAGAAAAGGTTCGATATGAAAAGTAAGGACAGACAGTTTTCAATAGGTCAACAAGTATTGGTCTTCCTGCCGATGAGGAGATTCCCCCTCACCAATTTGTTCCAAGGACCATTCAAGGTTTTGAAGATCAGTGTCCTGACCTACATTATCCAAACCCCGGTAAGAAGGAAAAGTCAGAAAAGAGTGCATGTTAACCCACTGAAACCCTACTAATGCGAAAACGAGACCGAAGCCTCACAACTGTGTATGGCACAAACCATACCATTCATGGAAGACAGACGGATATGAGATAGGGGCGGAAAGCAAAGTGAATAATTCGTCTATGATTCGGAACTTAGAAGAAAAATTAACTCATTTGGGCAAAGAGCAACAAGAGGAATTAAGCCGATTAACTAGATGTTTCCCTGAAACTCTCCCGGATAACCCAAATCAAGCCAACCTGACGAAGCATGAGATACACCTCAAAACAATGGAAATGCCATTAAAAAAACGAGCGTATCGACTGTCACCGTATCAGCGAGAAGTCATGATAAAAGAAGTGGACTATCTTTTACAAAACGGATTCTAGCCCCATGCTTGCTCGTGGAAAAAATGGATGGATATTTTAGCATGTATGTGGACGTAAGTTTTGTATGAATATTTCGTAAGACTTTCGTTGTTGATTTCATTGTATTCTTTATTCAAGTCAGTGTATGCAAATTTACGTTATATTTAAGAATTAACTTTTTATTTCACATATTTTTGTTATGAAGTCTTACATATATGTTAAATACTGTTATGTGATTCGTGCAAGATATGAGCAAAGGGTTATGTAAATTATTTTACTTTTTTATTATTTCTATGAGGTATTGCATATGTTTGAGAGAATATAAACAATTCTTATTTGCCACATGCTTTGGAAGATTCTCGAGGGCCCTAGTGTTAGGTTCATCTTTCTACTTATTATCTAGAGGACAAAGGTGGGTGGAGCTAACTGAGATAGTTAATTTCCCTGTTGCGTAGACGCGTGTCTACGCCAACCCCCACGCTTTCATATTTCAGACCTGGAATATTCTTGAAGTAGCTAAGTCTTATATATGTGCTCCCCAGGGCTGCATAGCATAGCAGTAGTAGAGAAACACCCATCATGTGAAAGAGTCAAAGTGCCTCCCTTACTCTCAATACCTATAATGTGTCTTCTCCAAAGTGATCCTGTGCCTCAACGTAAATCGTGAGCTAAAACGTAACGAAAGAAGTCAAAGGTGATTTTAGATTTATTGTGTTGGAGTGAGTGTTGTCATTGTGTAAAGTTTTGTAACTGGCCCGTAATAACAGGAAAGCTATTTTTATCGTTTTCTGGTAATCTATTTTCATCAAGTATCAGGCCTAAATGTTTGTATAAAAGTTGATTTCAAGTGAAACAAATGATTGTCTGGCAGGATGTCACAAAAAAACCCCACACCCTTGATTACTGTAACAGAGAATTGTGGCGTTAATTCAGATTTTCCCCTTACGTTATCTTACAGCTGGACTCTTGCACAGGAAGGATATTGAAAACTATACAGGACCTTAAAGTTATATTTCTAACAACTAACACACTTAAAACAAAAATCCTGCATTCAAAATAGGCTCAATCCTTAAAAAACTATAATCCTGAAAACTAAATTAATATATAGGAACAACATTCAAGAAAAACTAATAATACTTATAGCTTAATAAATAACAGCAACAGCATTCCATTAAAACACTAACAAACTTAAAATCAAACCCACACCACAACGAAATAAATATATGTGTTTGTATATGTTATGGACCACCAACACTGTCGTCCACACTAAACTGAACTGTCTTCCTCAACACACTACCACAGTTCTGTGGTTAACAGACTACACTGAGTGGCAATTTGCTAAAAATGCCTCCCTGATTGGGGTCGTGGTTTTCATCATCATTTTCGCCGTCATTATCAGCAGCAGCATCGAAAAGATCAGTCCAAACAAAATCCTGTACCACTGGCCAGGTCACCAACGGTTCTGAAATCCAAAAAGCCGTCAAAACACAATCCTCTCTTATGGATCTAGTCAGCAGAAATAAATTCACATTAAAAAGAAATAATCTGTCCAAAGAAGGTATTTCGGCCTGCAAATAAAAGAGAAGAAATACTTACGAACACTCCTAGCTAACTAAGCTATCACACTATAATCAATGACAACTTATGAAATTTCTCTCATTCAGAATCACTTCTAGCATATATAAACAAAATTGTATTAACTGATAAAAAAAAAAAATCACTTCCAAGCTGGTCGAAAATGATAAATAAAAATCCCAGCACTCCCAACCACACATCTACCACCGTCCTAACCTAGCTATAAAAATATAAACAAACAACCTCAATTATACCAACAGTCTTTCTCACAACAAACAATCATTACACTAACTACTCTCTCTCTCTCTCTCTCTCTCTCTCTCTCTCTCTCTCTCTCTCTCTCTCTCTCTGGATTATATATAAAATATAAACTACGAAAACTTCATAAAACTAGAGGGAGAAAAAAAGGATAGAATAGTGTGCCCGACAGTTCCCTCAGGCAAGAGAACTCTACTCTAAAACAGTGGAAGGCCACTGTACAGAAAGTATGGCACTACCCAAGACTAGAACACAATGATTTCCTTTTATATTGTTCTTTTCCTGGAGGGGCTGACTACCATAGCTAATGAGTATCTTCTGCCCTTACCACGAGGAAATACCCAAAGAGGGCAGACTATGATGAACCATGATGAAAAAAAAAAAGTATTACTTTACGGGATTACCGGTTAATAAAAAAAATTAGCATGAGATAGGAATATTGTTTTCATTTGACTTTCAAATTACTCACCAACCAGTGTATTTTTTACTGGTGTAAAGAAAAAAGCCTAGGTAAAAACATAACCTGTCTATTTGCAATCTGACAATAAGTAATTAAATTGATATACTGTACATGCATATATACAAACTTATATACTGTTTTTTTTCCTGTGGTCCAAAATTATTGAGAATTGGCAGGTAGACTGAGAAGTAGCAGGATTGAGCAACATCCAGAGGCGAGTAAGTGTTCCATATGTCAATAAATTCGAAATCTTGAAGAAATGGAAATATCACTTAATGAGGTGATCTTATCGACCATTTGCACACAAACTTCTGTAATCAAAGCCAGGCCATAATTTGATCTTACAAGAGAGAATCAATGTCATCTATATCACCTATATCTTATAGTGAAGGTCCCCATGTTCTCCCGTGAGAATGTCTTATCAAAACTAGATTCTTTTCTTTTGGTTTCAGAGGTATCATTAAGATATAAGAAATAAATAAAAAATGTAGTGGCAATCTTCTTTTCAATATTTGAAGTTTTGGCAAAATGTCAAACATACATACCCAAAATATTCCTTAAAATATCCCAAAATAAGCAACACAAATAAAATTTCAATTTTTTTACAGGAAACCTACTGTTATTAAAATAAGAAGCTATTCAGAATTGTTTACGTAATGAAGCCACTTGTATATCTAACATGAGTCCTTGTCGATTTAATTTTGTTTGTTGACAACAATGTTATTTTTTGCAGGTGCCAGTTGTCGAAAGCTACACCATGATGGCACAATTCCCTCTCTCATGGTGTACAATAGTTTGACATTCATTGGAAATTACATTTCATATATTATTGTTTTGTTGTGCTTCCAGGTGTTACTGTTAGGATGGGATTACATGTGTACGTTGTTTTTGGAAAAGGTAAACAGTATTATATGTCCATTTGTAAAAAACGTTTTATCATTAACATGGACAAACCTCGTAGACCTTGTTGAAAAGAGTAAAAGATTCGGCTAAACACAGCGTGCTTAAGTAGCGTAAGGGTTATCAAGGCTAAATTCAACTGAACTTTGAAATATAGCATCCCACCGTCAATGTTACAAGAAAATTGTTTATAAATGTATGCTGGATAGAACAGAAAACCGAACTTTAAACTTTTCCTCTAATGAAACTGTTCGTCCAACAAAAATTCAACATCCTTTCATTTCCCAGTTCTGTATATATTAACAGTGACTGTGTACGAAGATCTATCATTACGGAACTAAAACAGAAGTCATGTCATTTTTGGGCTCAAAACCAATGTTATGGGAAGGCAGTTTTGGAAGAGCAGACAAAACGGAAGACAACATAAAATCAAGCCTTTCATCTCCGGAGTAACAATGTGATGCATCTGCAAAGAAACTGAGGTATCACAAAGATTATCCAAATTATGCTGTGTGATTATGTGACTTTCAGATTTAATTGTCCTGTGTCAGATGTTGATATTGGCAAATGTATCCAAGACAAAATTTTTTTATACAGTAAACGGTCAGCTGCCAAATGGTGTTATGCTGAACATGAATGATATCAATGAAGAAAACAGATATATTCTAATTGAAAGCAGTATTACAGTTAGGACCTTTCACTACCAATATATATATATATATATATATATATATATATATATATGTATCTATATATATATATATATATATATATATATATATATATATATATATATATATATATATATATATAAGTATGTATCTATCTATATATATACATATATATATATATATATATATATATACGTATGTATATATATATATATATATATATATATATATATATATATATATATATATATATATATATATATATTTATATATATATATATATATATATATATATATATATATATATATATATATATATTTATATAAATATATATGTATATATATATATATATATATATATATATATATATATATATATATATATATATATTTGGGCTCGGCCATATCGTCCTGATGGAAGGTTCCTTTAGGTAGCTTTCAAAATGATATTTGCTACAGTGATACTCCCAGAAAATTAACTGTAGGTCTCCAGAATTCTAACTCCTGGCGTGAGTATCCTTCATATATCTTTAAGGATATCGCATAATATTTGGGTACATATTTTTTTTAATACGACACATAGCAATCTTCACCCCAAATAGATTTAACTCTTTGAAGGGGAAGAGTGGCGAACAAAAGGGGAGCCATTATCAAGGTACCCGGTGGACCCCTTCCTTGTACTACTATGACCCACCTTTCCTTCTAACTGTAGCATTTATGCTAAGGGCGCTCCCACGTTTCTCTCTGTGTTGTTACGGTTTATTGGATTATTATCATGCCTTCTCCAGCATCTTCATCCTCTAGAAAGTTGAGTATTTGATCTTTCCTGTGTATAATTCATAGCTTCCTTCTCACAGTAAAATTTTTATAATATTAGTGTGTTAGTGGAGCACAGCCATCTCTGGAGGCGGCCATTTTGATACCGCTGTCGCACATCATATTTGCAAATTATTTAGTTAGTAGTGCGACGCTCCTGGTATTTAGCTATAAAGAAACTTTTAACTAATTAAGCAAATTTTACTAGTGAAGATTGCATGCATATATTACTTCCTCTTCCGATATGTAATGTTACTTTCTTATACGACGGGACCCCGTTGGTATCAATCGTAGCCGCGGTCCCCACACGAGTTAGGCTAAACTAACCCAATCTATATACATTAGTAACGTAAATCTCATTATTTAACTTCTTGCATCGTTCCTATTAATTCGGTTGGGGATATATATCCCCTATAATTTATTGGTATAATTCAATACCTTTCTCTTTTAGAGAAAAGAGGCTAAACCCTTTCTCCCAGCCCTGAGTGCCGCCATCCCAAGCAGTAACCCTATCTTTTGTCATCGCCACCGAGTAGTTAACTCCAGCTTGACTTAGATAGTTTTACCGTGAATCTTCTTTGCCGCCGAGTATCCTGGCTTCGAAGTATGATGGTAACTAAGGGTGCATTGGCTTGATGCTGACAATGATGCTGAGAAGGGAAACGCGATCCCTCTGCCGCCCACGACGCTGTCGGCATGGGAAGCTATGCTTCCTTAGTTTACACCCAAAAGTAGGCGGCATACCTGCCGCCGCCTCTCTCGCTTGTAGATTATAAGACATGTCTTATAGCCGACAATGTCACTGACAGGGGACTTCTTATTTCTCTGCCGACCACAACGGCGTCGGTACAGGAAGCCATGATTCCTTAGTTTGCACCCCAAAGGAAACGGCATGCTTGCTGCCGCCTTTCTCCCCTGCAAACTCTAAGACCCTTTTACCTCCCCATCTGTCCTCTAGGTTCGGCCTAGCCGACACAACATTCTTTTACCCGGTATTCTACAATCATCCCAGCTTACAAGGTTGACTAAATTGCCAGCCAGGACCCTACCAGTGGCGGTTAGGTTGCCCCCTCGGCCGACACCCCCTGATGTCCTTCCTTCACCGGAAGCAAATGCCCCGGGGGGAAAGACTGAGCTGTCCCTGACGGCTGCCGGTGGGAAACCCATTGTACTGTTGAGAATTCTTCAGTCCTCTCTTGGACTGCTATCCACAGACCTCGCAACTGGCAGTTCAGCCGGCAGCAAAAGTTGTGGCTGGGTGGAAGCTAGACTCAGATGCAATCATCCCCTTCCATTAGAACTCTCATTCTGGGAAGGAGACAGTAGGCGGCAGTAGCCCTTCTACACTTCCAATTATTGTGCTGAACCATAATAATAGAAAATCTTCCTTTCCATCCTTTCTCTCTCTCTGTGAGTTAGTGCCGCCACGCTCTAACCTAACCCCTGTAGTATAACGGTAAAACTAGAGTATATAACAATACAGTAGCCAGTATAACTACAGTATATAACTATACAGTAGTTAGAAAATTATAGTATAATACAGTAGTTAGTAAAACTACAGTATGCAACAATATAGTAGTACAATTATTTCTAACATATTCTGCGTATCCTTTCACAGTCTATTGTTGGGACCGTATAATATGTTGAGGTGAAGTACTCCTTCAACACCCTGATGAATCCTTTGATTATCAGGACACTTATAAATCACCGTTCAGTATTAATATTCTACAGGTGGAGGAGTTAGTGTAAATATTCACTGACTCCGGCTCTATGTACGGGAGTTATTCCACTCTGTATTTTCCTTCATAAGGAAATAAAATATTAATATTCGCGGAGGTCACAGCAATTGCCTAGGAGAGAAAACTCAGATAGGTGTCTTTCCTATTTTCTTTCTAGATTACTATCATAAGCTATTGATATAATAGTAAGTATTACTATTTGATAAGTATGTATTTATATCAATGATATAAACAACTCAATACTCATTTCACCTTATATTTCCTTACAGGAGGAGCCAATGGTGGAGTGTGCAGTCATGTTCTGCAACCAGAAGAGCAAGAACTTTTGTGGGCATACGATGTGTAGGTCTCATGCCCCCTGCCGCATCGTATCTGGATCCCTGAGGTACTGGGACCCGAAGTGTTGATTCATCTGCTCGGCCCTGATGACCGAAGGCTTTGGAGAAGAGATCCCTGACGCTATGGAGTCAAGGGATACAGCAAGAAAAACTCTTCAGAGGTGGGTAAGAGGGTTCCAGAAGAACTCTTCGGGACCTTACCTACCTAATGAATCCTTAAGGTGCCTTCTGTTCCCTAAGGCCCAATCCAGTACGGTTGTGCCCAAGGAACAGGTCAAGCCTCCCTTTATCCAACTGAGAGTGGACTCAGATATCAACAAGGCACTGGAAGGCATGGACATCCACCAAGAATGGATGTCGGAGGTGTCTACCGACACCGAAAAGGACCTTCTACAAGAAGACCCTGAAGAGGAGGTGGTCCAACCATATCCAGAGGAAGATGGATCCGTTTTGATGGTAACTGAGGACCCTCAGTTTCCCGTGACGGCATATCAACCTGTGCTGTGAACCTCTTCAGCCCCAACTCCCCAGCCGGATGTGCGTGTCGGCAGGAGCGAAGCTCTCCTTGAGTCGAGCCAGCAGATGTTGGCAGTGCAGCAGGAAATAAAGCAAGATCTCAAAGAGACGAAGAGAGATGTAAGGGAAGGGAAATGCTCTGGCGCTTCCAAAAGCTTTGCTAAGCCCCTTAAAGTATCTGACTTTCCTCACTGCTCCGAAACCAGCCCCTAGAGGTACATGGAGCATATGCCCATGATGAATGGGAAACTCTATAACTCTGAGAAGTTGGGAGCTAAACCACTTGAAGATCTCCAATTCTGTCCCAGCTTTTCAGCATACCCAGATTGTTACGTGAGACTGCGGGATGAACCAACATCCCGTGAGGAGATGGTACCAAAGGTAGTCATTGTCTTCGAGCACGGACTATCCTACCCAAGACCATAAAAGGAGCCGGATATAGCACTCCAAACTCTCGTAATTGAGCATGAGGCTTCCTACCTTCATTGCTCCTTCCTCCAGACCTTTCTCCTCTTCGGTGAAAGCCATTAACTGTGTCATGAGAGCAATTGATGAGGGCAAACCATGCCCAGTCCTAGAGGAATGTAAACCATTATCTCTAGCCATGCCTACCTGCGAGGAGAAGAGGAATGAAGTTCATCTAACCTTCTCCGTCTCTAAATTGGATCCAGAGATAGCAGGTCAGCAGTTCAATGAGAACCTACCAAAGCTGCTGCAGAATCTTCTGAGAAGAGAACAGGAGGAAAAAAGAGAGACTAGCCGCTTCTTTGTCTCATCAGAACTACCTGGGAATGTGTGCAGGCCTTACCAACGCCCCAGACATGTATATGGTCTTAGCCAAGTCCCACATGGGTACCCTTGTGAGGGACTTGTATGCCTTTGGCAGGTCCAGGAGGGCCTGTAGAGAGCATGTGTTTGCCGCAGCAACGGTCAAACACGAACCTAGGAAGCTGATCACTTCATGCATCTGGGGCAGAGACCTCTTCCCAGAAAATGTGGTTCAGGAGGCTATCGCCAAAGCCGCCACGGAGAATAGGAACCATCTCCAAAAGTGGGGCATGTCTTCCTAGAAGAAATCATCCTTAGATGGTGGTCCCCAAGCTAAGAACCGGAAGATAAAGAAACAACAGGGACCTGCACTACTTCCGACTGAGACCATGGCCACAGTGCCTCAAATAGTAACTCAACCAAAAACCATCCTCCAGCTGGTCCCTCAACAGTTAGTAACCCAATCACCTGTGTTTAACCCAGGTTTTGATAGGCACACAACTGCCTTTCAACCCTACAAATGTAGATGATAAAAAAGAGGCTCCTCAAGAAACCCCTCAAGGGGTAGAGGAGGTCACAGTTTTCAAAATATTGAAGGTTTAAAAATTCATCAAATGGCAATAAATTATAATCAAAAGCGAATTTAAATATTTATTTTACATAAAACAGAACTTTCACTGAAATATGTATTAGAGAAAATGGCTTAGGATCGTAGGTTGTCTTATTGCTTCTTGGCATTTAAGTGAGGTATCTGTCCCTATGAAGACCGATGATGCGACCTCACTAATAACCCCCAGTATCAGAAAAGTCCTCAGGATCTATAAATATGCGATAAATACGCTCCATTAATAGAGAGCAAATATACGAAAATATAATATCAAAATTATTTAATTGCCAATCAATATAAATGTATGAAAATCGAAAAAATATGAACTCGAACGAGCAAAATAAAACAGACACCTCACAGATATAAGTAAATAACCGGCAATAAATTCTAAATTTTGAATAAATCAATATGGTTGGTCCTTTGGATGATGTGTTATGGTTCAGGTTAAGGAGACAATTCATTCAAAGTGAATGAGTAACTTGAGTGAAATTTACAATGCACAAGCATCAATGTGGTTTGCAACTTACCTCCACTCGAAGCAAGCATCTCTAGGTCAATTGCAGCTGTCGTTGTTAATTCACAAGTCGATGTAACTCCATGGTATAGTAGCCTCAAAAAGAAGTAATCCAAGTGTTCACACTTCCAAGCAGGATCATCCTTGGCCAACGGTCACACTAGTCACTTAATGCATCATGATAAAACTTAGGCTGGATAGGTGAAAATTACAGGAGAAGAGTTGACACGCCCATCTCAGCTGCTGAGTGAAAATTCACTGCCGTCTTCAAATGCTGGGACTAGAAGTAAACTTTGAGGTGGATTAAAGGTTTTCATTCAGTCTCAAAACTCTAGTATTAAATTTAATCACTTTAAAGGAGGAATTTTTTGGTTGCAAACTATTGATGCTTTTCCAAACTTAAAACATAACATTCTCAAACTGAACGAGTCTCCAAAGCAAGAACACAAACTAACCATTATAAATGATTAAAACTTTTCCCTAAAACAAAAAATAAACTTAGAATTTTGAAACAAGCAAAGTAGAAATCAAGAACCATAAAGGGTGGATACTACACTCATAAGTTAAAAAGAACAAAGTGAAAAAAGTTTCCCTTTTTTTTTTAATACTCCCAACAAAGACATTCAATTTCAACTGTTTTAGTGTCAGAAGAAATTGAATATCTATTTATCAGTAGTAAAAAAAAACTCACGACCCATACAATTAAATATATACAAGAACTTATTTACAAGGTACAAGTAATGAATATTAAGCATCTCCATTAAGATAAAGATTTTTCGTTTTTTGTGCGCCTTTCAAAGCAACCAATCTTTTAGGCCTCTCTGATTCAAGATGCTCATTGGAATGCTCATCCTCTTGCCTATGCACTGCTTTAGAGTGAGAATATTCATTAACACTCAGTAGAGGAATTAGTGATGAAGAGTATCTATTCACTCTTTCTTTGTTTCCTTTCATTACTGTTGCACCAATGGTTTCACCAATCGAGTTCATCTGGATGCTTTTAACGATTCCCATAGGATAATTTGCTGGTTTCTAATGAACATCTTTAGTAAAACTATATCACCAACTTGCAAATTCATGTGTGATACTGGCTTGTATCTAAAACCAACATTAGTGGCTTGATGCAAAAGTTTTGCAAGGAATTCAGAGATATAAATTTCTTTTAAACATGTTCAAGACTTGCGCAATTTACTATAACTGTCCTTAATATGCTCTATTGGATCCTTAGAAGGAGTCTATGAAGGGTTGGAATCTGTAAGAGGTTGCAAATTAGGAATGATGCTCAAAGACACCAACTCATAGCCCTTTAGCAAGGTTATTATTATTGGATTATTATCTCTTAAAGATTCACGAAAAGCAATTAGCCTGCGATTAACTAAATGTACAGTCTCTGCCATAAGAAACTCAGAATCAACAGAATTCAATACAGTCTTTCGAGCTGAACCATATATAAGTCTTTTAACTAATTTAACACAACTTTCCACAAGTGATCCATGTTGGTTACAGCCTTTGTAATATTGCTCAAATTCTACAGCCCTCATTCCATCTTCCTGTAGATATTACACAGTATCTGGGTCCCTTAAAATATCAGAAATTAAATTAGTACCTGCAACAATTTGAGATCCCATATCTGAAAAGCATAATTGTGGTGTACCATACTACCAAATATGTAACTGAAGTGCTCTCAAAAATGTGGGTACAGTCAGGTCGAGGCATAATTTTAAATTCATAACTCGAGAGCACAAACAGGTTATAAAAAGCAACCAAGTTTTTGTTTTAACCCCTTGGTAATTAATATGATACTGGCCAAGATAGTCAAGAAAAATACACCTGAAGGGAATATTGGGAGGTTTCAACCTAAAATCTTTGTATGGAATTTGATTCAATTTGACTCCATGTCTGTGAAATTGTCTGTAGTTTATACATTCTTTCAAAATCTTCTTTACAGTCGAAAAGAAATGTGAAACCGAAAAAGTTCTCCGAAATACGGTCAACAATGAGTATATGCTAGCATGGTTGGTCATTTTATGTATTTCCAAGATTAATTTCTTGGTCAGGACGCTATCTTTTCGCAAAAGGATAGGCGAGAAAATAAATTCATCTGTCCTTCCAGCGTGAAGTCTTACTTCTAACACTCAATATACCATTATGATCTGGATAAATATTAAGTTGGCTGATTATATTAGGGATCTCTTTACTGCATTAGAAGACCGTGCAAAATATTTAAAAACTTCTGGAAAGTGAATCTGCTGGTCTCTGTAGATTACAAAGTTATAAGCTTCTGACAAAGTTTCTTCATCAGTAAGACAGTTAAAATGTGAATATTTACTTGGGTCCCTCATCTTTACTGCAATTTTCAGGTTATTAATAAACCTTAAAATATACCTCTGGATTGAAATTATACTCTTGAAGCTAAAAAAGGAATTCATAAAAAACAAATGGTTTATATCCTCTAGAACCACAGATTCAGTAGCAACATGAACATGGCTACTTTCAAGAGAAGAGCTTGTACCTTCTTCTCTTAGCAATGTATTAAGAATGGTGACTTCCAAAAAATCACTTGCAAAAACATCAATATCTGCATCAGCAACGGTACCACTTGAAAAAAACAGAATTCATTAATTGCTCATAGGAGAGAGGTCGGGTGATTGCATCAGCTGGGTTTTTAGAGCCTGCACAAGATTTAAACTTAATAAGGAATTCTTCACATATTCTGCAGATACTATCTAATCTATTTTTTCACAAAGATGCTCAAATTACGTATTCTATCGAACTTTGTGACATGTGCTGATAACCAATGTAAGCAAACTAGACTATCTGTGTATAGATCCATTCCTACTATGTTAATAGGCTAACCACAATTAAAACCACTTAATTATCTTTTAATATTATGTAATACTTCAGTCCCTAAAGAAACTGCCTGAATTTCAAGAGAAGGTATGGATTTAGATTCTAACTGTTTGTTAACAAATCCGTAAATGCTTCTAGAACTGTCTGTATATGCAATCAAATTATACATATCATCTCTCCTACCAACAAATCTATTAACTGAAATATCTGTAGAAGAATTAAGCTGCTTAGCAATATTAATCCATTCTCTTAGCAGATCATTAGACAGCCTATTGTCCCAACCAATTTCTTTGTTGTACTGTAAAAAATACATGAATATTCTAGCTCTATTTAGTAAAGGTCCACAAAAATTAAAGAGATCAAAATTTTATGCAATTGAACTCAAATTCTTCCTTTTAGATGAAGCATTCTTATCCAAAACTAATTTTTGTGTGGACAAAGAATCAGTCTCTGTATTTTAAAGCAATCAAAAAAGCTTAGTCACAGGGGTCGACTTCTCACCAGTTTCTCCATCCATGGAACTCTGCGAAGATTTACAATTTATCAAAAACTGTTGAACTTCAAATCCATAAGGCTCAAAATCTGCTTCAAATTATCGAAGGCCCATTTCAATTTTACAGGGTCATTGAATGAAATCGAGCAATTATCCATACAACATAAATCATAAATATTTCTCTTCATATTCCTAATTTGTGGCGAATCATTCTCTATATCAATCATGAGAATATAATATAAAAGAAAAAGCAGTGAACCAGGACTAGATCTAAGACCAAAAGGAAGCTGAAGGTTTTTGTAAACAATCAATGAGAAATCCTTCTCGGCAACATTTCTGTACCAATAAAACAAAAGCTTTTGCTGATCAGATTCAGGCAACACCATTTGCAAGAATGCTTTTTCAAGTCAAAGCACAGGACTTTGCTATCAAATCTCAATTGCAGTATAGAAGTAGATACTTTCTTATTAAGGCAAGGGCCAGCTAACATTGCCTGATTGTGGCAGACTGTTAAAGGCTTTGAGGGATAATTTTCACAAATATTAGAGAGAAAAAAATTTTTGCATTTGCTACTCTTCTTTTCGAACCTGAATACAGGCATGTGTGGCAAAAAGGAAAAACTAGGATGCTCCTCCAGGAATTGAGATAAATTATCTACCCTTTCTATTAAATGCAGACGCTCTTGTTCTCAGGAAAATTCGTCTATCATTCCAAGAGACATACCATCTTTGTGATATCTCTTAGCACCAACTTTGAAAGAGTTTGATTGATACCAAGAAGATGAGACACTTTCTTGTTCCATAAGATAGGAAGCACTAGTCTTCCATCATCACTGCGTGTAACAGAATTCAAAACATAATTTATCAAATGCATATATTTTTTGACACAAGATTCATTATAAAAATTTTTATCATAATTCAATATCTGAGAACACTGTTCAGAGAGAATAGCATCGGTAGCCTTTTTTAGTTCAGATTGAACAAGATTACCTTTATCATCAAGTACAGCATAATTTACTTCTGCAGAAATACATTCAGTGTTAGGGGACTGATCTTTCGCCGGCTCAATAATAGTCACTGAATCCTCCTAAGAATGACCAAGTAAAACGCTTGGATTCCTTACAGAATTAATGCTGCGGGGAATACTTTGCTAATTTCTCAGGTATTCATTAACCTTTCCAAAATGCATAATGCCAAGGGAAGCAGAAGGAACACCAGAGCCAAACAATTTCGTTATTTCTGGTATACAATGAATAGAATTAGTTCCGATTATGAACTTAATATCAGAGATAATATCCTCCCCTTTTGCCAAAATTTTATCTGCAAATGTATATCCCTTTTCCAGAAATCTTAAAACAATTCGACTCAAACCTGGAAGAATTAGCTTTGTATTGATTTCTGGAATGCAGATTGCTTCCACACAAAAACTTTTCACATTATTATTTTAATTAACAGGAACAACATTAATCAACAAATTTATTTAAAAATTAATACCTCTTACAGTGACACTGAAATTTGGCTCCAATATTTTCAAATTATTTCGCTTTGCAAATTCAGCATCAATAAAATTAAGCAGCGAACCCCTGTCTTTAAGACAACGTATTTGTTCATTATTAGACAAAACAACCGAGAAATTGGGTAAAATTGAAGACCCAGTATGTGGAAGGAGCCTGTTGCAATCTTTGCTTATCATGCCATTTGTTGCTTCGAGGGAAGAGCCCTTTTCTTTATTAACGTTATCAGTAGCAACTTTACCATTACTATCACACAAAAAAACTGAAATGCCAGTCGTTACATTTGTTACATTTCCTCAAGAACCTGAATCTACATGCACTTGGTTCACGAGGATTAGCACATTTAGTGTAAGCATTCAAGTTTTGCAACCTTTCGACCTTTGCCTTTGGACAGGTATAAACCTTACACTTGTTAACTGGATGATCAATATTTTCGGAACCATTTTCTTCCCTACACAAAATACAACCCTTTAATTTCACTGCACTGGAAGAGTCAATCTGTATGTTACTAGCAAAACTTAATGTTGATCTAGCATCTGACTGAACTTTGCGATTAACTTTCTTCACCTGATATCTTTTCTGAACCCAAGGTAACGCTCTGTGGCCACAAAATATTATCCTCAATATCCTTAAGCGAAGGTTCTTTTTTTTTTTTTTTTTTTTTTTTTTTTGTAATCTGAGTTAATTTTAATCTGAGACCATCATTCATAGCATCCCAAAAGAAATATTGCAAGACACCATCAGTGGTTATTGTAAGTGCAGCGAATGAGTTTTTAATGCTTCTCATCTTACCAATAAAGACATATGGGTCAGAGTCATACGTTAATTTAATCCTGAAAGAGCAAGCATAGTTTCAAATTTCTGACCTATTTCAGAACCAAAAGCTTTTCGTAACAGGGCTTTGGCTTCCTCATAATTCTGTTCAGTAGAAGATAAAGATTTCACAAGAGCTAATGGCTGTTTACCTAGTTGATTTTGGAGATAAATAAATTTATGATAAAAGACTACTTTCATCGTCTCCATAGCCTTCTCAAAATCCTGAAAAAAAAAATTCTATGCTTTCCCCCTCAAAATTATCATATACAGGAAGAGGCAAACATGGGTATTTAATCTTAGGAGAAGGATTACTAGGCAAGGGAATTTCTGCTGTAACTTTCTCGAGCATAGCTAATGATGATAAAATATTATCCGTTTAAGTAGCACAAGAATCAAGTTCATCTTTGATATAAGATTCTTCCTTTTTTTCACTACAAAGCTTATCCACTATCTGAGAGTCAAAGTTATCTAACATTGTTTTTAAATTTTGAAGGGATAGTACAAAACTAACCCTTTCTTGCTCGAGAGAGTACCATATTTAAGCCTTACACTGTCACACTTTTTGGTCATCTGTGTCCGACAATGACCATGTGAAATCTTAAGAGCACTCAAATTTTCCATATTGTATGTAAATTCCGCTAAAACTTGAAAAGCAAAAATTGTACAATATATAATGGAATAAATCCATTAGCAAATTCAGAAATTAAGCAAAGCGTTATCGAAGGAAATATAACCTATCCAAATTCGCAAATATTCACAAAAAATATGACTAACCCAGCAAAATAATAGACAAGTAAAATATTCACGAAGATAAAAATGTGTGACCGCGATCGAAAGATTTAACCCGACGAAGAAGAACACCATGAAGCAAAAGACATTTAAACTGCACCATGTTGGACACCATTTTCAAAATACTGAAGGTATAAAAATTCATCAAATGGCAATAAATTATAATCAAAAGCCGATTTAAATATTTATTTTACATAAAACGGACTTTCACTGAAATTTGTATTAGAGAAAATGGCTCAGGATCGTAGGTTGGCTTATTGCTTCTTGGCATTTAAGCGAGGTATCTGTCTCTATGAAGACTGATGATGTGACCACAGGATCTATAAATATGCGATAAATACGCTCTATTAATAGAGAGCAAATATACGAAAATATTATATCAAAATTACTTAATTGCCAATTAATATAAATGTATGAAGATCGAAAAAATATGAACTCGAACGAGCAATATAAAACAGACACCTCACAAATATAAGTAATTAAACCGGCAATAAATTTTAAATTTTAAATAAAAACAAGACGGTTGGTCCTTTGGATGATTTTTTATGGTTCATGTTAAGGAGACAATTCATTCAAAGTGAATGAGTAATTTAGGTAAAATTTACAAGGCACAAGCATCAATGTGGTTTGCAACTTACCTCCACTCTAAGCAAGCCTCTCTAGGTCAATTGCAGCTGTCGTTGTTAATTCACAATTCGATGTAACTCCATGGTATAGTAGCCTCAAAAATAAGTAATCCAAGTGCTCACACTTCCAAGCAGGATCATCCTCGGCCAACGGTCACACCAGTCACTTAATGCTTCATGATAAAATTTAGGCTGGATAGGTGAAAATTACAGAAGAAGAGTTGACACACCCTTCTCAGCTGCTGAGTGAAAATTCACTGCCGTCTTCAAACGCTGGGACTAGAAGTAAACTTTTGAGGTGGATTAAAGGTTTTCGTTCAGTCGCAAAACTCTAGTATTAAATTTAATCACTTTAAAGGGGGAATTTTATGGTTGCAAACTATTGATGCTTTTCCAAACTTGAAACATAACACTCTGAAACTGAACGATTATCCAAAGCAAGAACAGGAAATAACCATTGTAAATAATATAAACTTTTCCCAAAAACAGAGAAGAAACTTGGAATTTTGAAATAAGCAAAGTAGAAATCAAGGACCATAACGGGTGCATACTGCACTCAAAAGTTAAAAAGAACAGAGTGAAAAAAGTTTCACTTAAATTTTTTTTCAACAAGCGGTAACGGAAACAAGTCCTCAGGAACCTCTCAGCAATGAGAGGCTCCAGGTAGGAGGGAGACGCTCCCACTTCTGGGATCGTTGGACCTTCGATCCCAGGGCCCACAGCCTAATCAAGAATGGACTCGGTTGGAAATATCACAAAATTCCACCCCCTTTTCCAGAATTCTTCCAACACTCCAGCCCCTAGTTGGATGAATATACCTCAGAGCTTTTCAACTAAAAGGTAATAAGAAAAGCGAAGTCCCTCAAATTCCAGGGAAGGCTGTTTTGTGTTCCCAAAAAAAGACTCGGACAAACTCAGAGTCATTCTAGACTATTCTCCACTCAACAAGTTCATTGAGAACAACAAGTTCCGGATGCTTACCTTACAACACATAAGGACCCTTTTACCAAAAGGGGTGTACACAGTCTCAATAGACCTGGCACATGCTTACTGGCACCTACCAGTTAGCTGCCTAATCTCCTCCTACCTAGGATTCAGGATACAGAAGAAAAAGTATGTATTCACAGCCATGTCGTTTGGGCTAAACATAGCCATAAGGATACTCACAAAACTTGCGGATACAATCGTACAACAACTACGCTCAGAAGGAATTCAGGTAATGATTTCCAAAGTACAACTAGGTAATCTCAAGAAGTTTCCCTTATGTCCTTAATGAAATGCAAACTCTGAATCCTTATAGTCGAAGTCGACAAATTCCCTGCAGGGGTCAGGATGCCCTAAGTTAGTTCCAGGCTTAGTGTATATGATAAACAACGGTAATGTCATATATAAGGGTCTAGAAGATCATATAAGGAACTCATTCAAGGGAAAAGTACTTATACAAACCCACAAATGCAGTACTTTCAAGTTAAAAATCTATTTTTGGGTGAGATAGCCATGTCAACCTGATGGACCCACCCTTCTTTCTTAAAATTTACCCCACCCGAAACTACTCTATCTGCGGCTATTTCTGCTTAAATGCAACAAGGAATGATGGGCCGTAGTAGTACAGGGAGGGGGTCCACCGGGTACCTTGATAACGGTTTCCCTTTCGTTCACCACTCTTCCCCCTCAAAGAGTTAAATCTATTCGTGGTGAAGATTGCTATGTGTTATATCCAAAAAAAAAAAATACGTCCCCTGATATCATGTGATATCCTTAAAAATATATTAAGGATACTCGCGCCAGGAGTTAGAATTCTGGAGACCTACAGTTAATTCACTGGGAGTATCACTGTAACAAATATCTCTTAAAAAGCTACCAGAAGGAACCTTTCATCAGGACGAAATGGCTATCTCACTTAAAAAATTGATTTTTCACTTTGTTCATATTCCGTTTTATGAAACCTGAAAATTTTGATAAAAAAATTTTCCAGGTGTGGAATTTGTTGAGCCAAATCAGCTATATGAATATGAGCAAGAAATGGGGATCATAGAATCTGCCATGATAATTGATTGATTGATTTGAAGTTTTCTGACATCCTGACATCTAAGGTCATTGAAGCCAAAATCATTTATTGAATATACAAAATAAAAGAATATCCAATTAAAATCATATAAGTTAAGATGTCATTATAGAACTTAAATAGTTTTCAGAATACCTGCTTCTGAAATAAATCTAAAAATGTCGCTCGCATAGTAGGACACATCATGTCCAAGAATCTTGGCAAGGATGAACCTAACATGATAAGCAGAGATATAAATGAAGTAGGCACTTTCCTTTGAAAGTACTTGGAGTAAATGGAATCTCTATTGCACAACATTTGTACATATAGACAAGGCAAATGGGAAGTGTATATATTTCTTTGCACATGCATTTTACTACTATGCGTGACTGATGTCACTACACTTAGCACTGATGAATGCGTTGCAGAGTGAGCATCCTGAAACGTGGGTAGCTCTCAAAGAAGGTGAGTTTTTTATAAATAAGTCAGGTATAGCATTTGCCAACTTTTTCTTAGGCCAGACTTTGAACAAAAAGTAAAAGAGTGGAGGATTTTAGGAGGAATCACATGACTGACTCAAAATGAGTCAGCTCTGAATCGATTCATACTGGCTACACCAATGCTGTTACGGATTGTCACAGATTTTCAACATCATTATTTGCTAGCTACAGAAATAACTGCAGAAGAATAATACCAACTTTCAGGTACCATTGCTGAACACATTGCGGACAACGCTGAAAAAATTTGGCTTAGCATTGTGGATTATCAAGGAGGTTCTTCCTTTGTGGATTATAATCCATTTATAAACCTTGTAACCATGATAATCATACTAGATGATGTCAAGGACGGTATCCATGGGAGGGAAGACAGAGGACTAGCATGTTATGAGGAGTTTATGATGCAGAGAATGGTAAATGATTCTTAGCGTCTCTTTTGGATTAAATTGACAAAATGAATTTTAAAAACTACAGCGCTTTGTTGAAGTAGTCCACCATTACTGTAGGGAACAAATTTGCTAAACTGCATAAGTATGGACAATTACTTGCTCGATTCTTGGTCCTCCAGCACTCAAAGCCACAGCTTGCTGGTAAACTAGTGGATACTTTTGGAAAATACGAGATGGCTGTAAAACCAGGATCTCTTTTTATCACATATGGATAAGATGACAAGATTTCGTCTATGAAGGAAATTGACAAGTACTCTTGACAAACAGATAATCTTAATGGGAAAATTTTAATGTCTGATGGAGTTAAATGCCAATAAGAAGGAAAAATGGCTGTGCAATCCTGTAAAAGTCCATGTGTAACAGTAAGCGACATTCGATGGGAAAAACTATCACAGACACAGGATACTCTCAAACTACACATCTAGAGAGTGAACTTTCTCTCTAAGCGAGACAAATCCTACAAACAGCGAAGACCAATCTTCCATAACTCAAAAGACAAGAGATGGGTACAGAAAACTGACAGGAAACTCGAGCATGGGAAGTGTTCTAACAAGCCTGCGCCATAAGCTATAAAGGGTCATGTGCCAGGAAGAAATATTCCTCACGTAAAAAAAAAATGGCCTTTCTTGTACTGCGATGGGAAAATATGCATAATATAAGAGCATTCCTGACTACAGAGTTGTTCTTGAGGATGCTATTGTAAACAAAGAGAAAAATATATACGATTGGTAATAGCCAAATGTCTATGCCAGATATGCGTCATTGGTATTTAAACATGCATGAATTTTTCCCATTTCTTAGAGCAATACTTAGTTAGATTTTTCTTAAAGAAGGTTTCTACGGTTGTCTATTTCTGTCTAGTTCATTTGTATATCGGGTGGGTAATTTTGAGACCTCGTCAAAACCTAAAACCTGGGTATCAAAGCTATCACCTGGATTTTTTTTTTTTTTTCCAGAGAATATTTTATATGATTTTTGTCTAAACCTCACCAGTACAGTACAACTGCCAGATAAATACTAGCTTTTACAATTGATTAGATCGCAGTTGAGGAAAGGAAGCATGAAAGTAACAGTTCATATTAAAATAGTAATAAAAAATAATGGATACAATGATTGAATTCATATGATGATCTTTATCAATCTATATGCCATCTACCCCTTTAAGGGGAAACACTAAAAGTGGTTATCCATCCCCGTTTTAACCAATTATTTACGATGTGAAGCTGGTTGCCCTAAGTTTTTTCCATAGAAATGCAAGGAGATTTTCTGTCCAATCTGATGCACCAATCCAAGAATTGACCGTAAGCACATATCTAGTTCGTTTTTGCTGGTAGCGATGATATACATTCCCAAAGATGACAATCCAAATTGCCCTTGAGGCATGAGCTAAGTCCCTTACTAAACAACCAGCTATTCACTTCGACCTAATTTACAGAATTAATCCATTGACTTCCTACCATGAAGGCCTTTATCCCTTCCATCCAGTGTGCGCCGGTAAGTCATCCTTAATGGCAGATTAAAGCGAGCATAACAACGTAATATCTTTGTATGCAAACCCGATATGCATTCCTATTCCCAATATCACGCTATTTATGAATAACATTAAGAACCAGGTGACCCTTGCTCGTATGCAATACGCACTTGATATCCTATAGACTAATCCAGTTTCAATATACTAAGATTATTCACGTTAAATTAAGGTTGAAAAATAAATATGTAGAAATTTTTAATATTCCTTAAAATCGACCATATGTTGAAATACAGTGACTCATAGAGAATGAAAAATTCTGTAGGAATTTACCCATTATTAAAGTGGAATTTATAGATATATATAATACATAACTATACTAAAATAAATTAATAACTATTTCTTGTCATAATGTAAAAGTTAAGAAAAGGGATAGACCATTGATATCTGTCTTTGCAGAAAATGTCACAATATAATATATTCTAATATATATTTATAAATATAAACATCCCCTCGTAAGATATTTATGGAATATTGATGAAGCAGTGGGTTATTGATCATACAAAATTCAAGTATATATATATATATATATATATATATATATATATATATATATATATATATATATATATATATATATATATATATATATATATATATATTGATAATTCTTTAGAAATTTTAGGCTACACTTCATGTGTTTAATTATGATATCATTTCCCGAGTATGCACAAACAAAATAAGTAATTGAAGATTGCATATGTATAACAGGAATATTAAAAACATTAGTGTAAATTATTCCGTCTCATACGATCATTAGAAATCAAAATCAAAATAAACTCCTGAATATATATTTAGGATAATTATCCTATAGTAAAACAGAAATAAATTATGGACTGTTATTTGTATATTGCTTTTTATTTCTTTTCTTTCCTCTTGATACAAGAATGTTAATTCTTAGGTCCAATATATCTGACAAAGCAGGAAACCCATAAAAGACGACCACACGAACATAAAAGTACGCTAGTTTATTGATATTGCACTGCATCAACATCGTGGAGTCTTTTCTTCAATGCATCAGCGATCACTGGTGGGGAAATCAGCAAAATATATTATTTAATTATTTTATGCTTATAGGACCATAAGCATCGCACACACTCACACAAACACACACAAACACACACGCACACACACATACACACACACACACACACACACACACACACACACACACACATATATATATATATATATATATATATATATATATATATATATATATATATATATATATATATATATATATATATATATATATATATATATATATCTTTTCATCATCATCATCATCATTTTCACCAGCCAGTCCACTGAGGAACAAAAGCCTCAAACATATCTCTCCACTTGTTCTAATGTTTATAGTCTTTTTATGCCAGTTCATGCCCGCAAACTTTCTTAGTTCGCCAGTATATATATATATATATATATATATATATATATATATATATATATATATTGTGACGGGCTGAGAGAGGAGTTGTTAACTCAAAGGCAGGATGCAATCAACTGAGTTTTATTAAGGAACACACTTCTTTATATACAAAACCTCAAGGCAACAGGACATGACCTGTTCGAGAGACAGACAATGTTACTGAGCAAAACGGAGACATGATCATTCAGGTTCTTTTTAGTGCGAGGGAAGAGCGCAGATACAAGCATAATATATACAACATAATTATGTACAATTGTGTGCCACACGGTTGGTACATGGCTCCCCCCCTAAAAATGACATACTGCACATGTTAAATAGGGCGCCCTGATCTAGAGAGGCGCACTGTAGGCGGGTCATCTGGCAGAAGATAAGCAGGTTTTAGACGATCAAAGGAGACCCAGTCTTCTTTGCCCTGAATGTTTAGTAGGAATGCTTTCGGACTGCGTCGGATCACAAGGAAAGGGCCCGTGTAAGGGGGCGTTAGTGGTGGCGTTAGTGGTGGCTTGCTAGTGTCGTTGCGCAGGAAGACGTGCGTTGCAGAGTGCAAGTCCGTTGGTATGTGATGCTTCGCTGGGGGCTTGTAAGTCTGGCGGCACGGAGTAAATTTTCCCACGACGTGACGTATGCGCTGGAGATCATCGGAGGAGGTTGTAGAAGGAAAAAATTCGGCAGGGACGACCAACGGGTCGCCATACACCATTTAAGCTGCCGAGACGTCGAGGGCGTCTTTAGGAGTGGTCCTTAGTCCCAGGAGGACCCAGGGAAGTTGAGTAAACCAGTTGCAATCCTTGCAGCGGGACATCAAAGCTGCTTTGAGGGTGCGATGAAAACGTTCAACCATTCCATTGGCAGCGGGGTTGTAGGCCGTTGTCTGATGTAGGGTGATACCCAGGAGATTCGCTAATGACGTCCACAATTGAGAGGTGAAAGTGGTTCCCCTGTCAGAAGTAATATGCTCAGGGATACCGAATCTTGAAATCCATCCAGAGAGTAAGTCAGATGTACATGAGGCGGACGTTGCAGTTTCCATGGGAATGGCTTCAGGCCAACGAGTGGAGCGGTCGATGACAGTAAACAGGTAACGATGTCCTTGTGATGTGGGTAGGGGGCCTACAACGTCGACATGAATGTGTGTGAAACGACGCTGAGGTTGAGGAAAGGTGCCCACTCCTGAATCCGTGTGTCGATGTACTTTGGAAGTTTGGCAAGAAGTACAGGCGCGGACCCAATCCTTAGCATCCTTAGAAATGCCGTGCCAAATGAACCTTGCCTTCAGCAGCTGTGCAGTAGAACGGCACGAGGGATGTGAAAGGCCGTGAATGAAATCAAACACCTGTCGGCGCATGGGAGCAGGAATCCAAGGTCGCGGTCTACCAGTACTGACGTCACAGAGGAGGGTGGTGTTGGAGTCTTCGAGGGGAAAATCTTCCCAACGGAGGGACGTGCAGGAAGTCCTACAAGCTTGATACTCTGGATCCTGTTGTTGGGCTTCAGCCAGGGCGTTGTAATCCAATCCCAGTTGAACGGCAGCCAACGTGTTTCTTGACAGGGCATCGGCAACGGGATTCATTTTCCCAGGGACGTATTGGAGGGTGCAATTGTATTCAGCCAGGGCGGAGAGATGTCGGCGTTGACGGGCGGACCAGGCGTCAGACTGTCGAGTG
>NC_090741.1:131979213-131991713 GCF_036898095.1 Palaemon carinicauda | reverse complement strand
CCCATGCTAAGCACGATCTAGATCTTAATGTGTCGGAAGGATAAAGGTTAATTTCATGGGTCAGAGAAGAGTCTCCAGATGAGTTCTTCGAGAAAGCATGGGATATAGCCCGAATGAAATGGTTTTGGACGAGAAGTACGAGGCCCGATTAAAATGTGAGTAGAAAAATGAGAGGGTCAAGAGGGAAGGGATGGAGAATGTGTCAGGAATTTTAGGGAAAGGATCGGCGAGATAAGGATATTTTCTCTAGAAAACCTCAAGACGAGTCAAGGAAAATTGAAGAAAAGGTTCGATATGAAGAGTAAGGACAGACTGTTTTTGATAGGACAACAGGTATTAGTGTTCTTGCCGAAACCCTAGGACAAAAAAAAAAATCAAAGGAAAGTACACGTCAACTTACTGAAACCCTATTTGAACGAAAACGAAACCGAAGAATCACATGTATATATGGCACAAACCATACCATCCACGGAAGACGACGATGGATATGAAGTAGGAGCAATAAGCAAAGTGAATAATTTGTCTATGATTTGGAAATTTGGTGGAAAATTAACTCATTTAGACCAGGAGCAGCAAGAGGAATTGAGCCGATTAATTATAAGTTTCCCTAAAATTGACTCGAACGTCACGAAACAAACTAACCTGTCGAAGCATGAAATACCCTTAAAAAACTGGAAAGAGCATTTAAATAACGCACCTATCGACTCTCGCCGTATCACCAAGAAGTTATGGGAAAAGAAGTGGAATATTTGTTAGAAAACGGATTAGCTGAACAAAGGTTTAGCCCTTATAGTTCTCCATGCTTGCTCGTGAAACAAACAAACGGAACCTTTAGGATGTGTACTGACTGCCAAAAGTTAAACTTGATTATAGTGGATGATAATCATTCATTGTGGCTCATCGACCAACTACTCGACAATATAGGAAAAACAAGGTTCGTCTTATAGATTGTCTTGATAAAAGGTTAGTATCAAATTCCTTTGGACAACAACGCAAAATTGTTATCAGCTTTAATAACCCTGTTTAGATTATATCAATACACCGTCATGCCCTTTGGTCTAATGAACACCCCCACTACTCTTCAACGAGTGATGGATACCTTTCTATGATACATAGAAGGAGTAGGAGTATATCTCGACGATATTGTGGAATATTCATCGACTTGAGAAGAACATCTCTGAATCCGGAAGAAGGATTTCAAAAGCTGCTAGGAGCATACCCGATAATTACCTTGAAAAAGAGCGAATTCGGAAAGGCTACAGTTCGATACTTGGGATTTGAAGTATGAAGAGGACGAATCACCCCTGTTGCCGCTAACATCAAGGGAATAAGGAAAGCATCACACCCCCCCCCCCCTCCAAAGAGAAAGCAATTACAATGCTTTATTAGGGATGGCAAGATTCTGCCGACGTCTTTGCCTAAACTTTTCGGCTGTAGTCGCTCCCTTGAGGGATTTGACTACCCTTCAAGAAATATTTGTAAGGACCAATAAGTGCCAGGAACCCTTTGACAGGATAAAGACCATATTACCCTCAAAAACGATCCTGCAAGCCCTTGATTTCAACAAGAAATTTCCTATCTAAGTGGATGCATCAGATAACACGATTTGAGCTGTCTTATTGCGAGAACACGAGGAAGAAATTCTATATCTTATTTGTTTTATGTCATCAAAGCTAAAGAAACATCAGCAATCCTATTTGGCAGATGAAAAGGAACTACTAGCTTTTGTCGCAGCAATAAACATGTTCGAAGTCTATGTGAATCGACCACAAAATGAAGTGATTACAGTATATTCCGATCATAATCCTTCAACTTTTGTGAAAAAGAGGAAAAAGGATAATCAAAGGTTAAGTAGACAGTCATTATGTTTGCAATCATGTTGTATTAATGTAAAAAGTATATTAGGTAAAGATAACTTGGTTGCAGATCATTTGTCTCGGGCTGCATTGATGGATTCTTTCCCGGAATGAATAATCTTTTTTGGGGGGAGCTATCTTACGAAGCTGGTCCAGTGTACACTGTACAGTAAATGCAATAATTTATTCATGATTTTATTTATATTTCAATTCTGTTTTAAAGAGAGCTTAGTCAGCCTGTAAAAGGATCTCCTCTTGTGAAGATTTAAGATTTATGTGTATATTCTTTATTCAGGTTAGTATATGTAAATTTACGTTATCTTTAAGAATTATATTTTTATTTCACATATGTCTGTTACAAACTCTTAGGTAAACTATTTGAGATTGTTGTGGGATTCATGCGAGATATGAACAAGGGCTATAGTAATGCACTTTTATATTTTATGAAGTATTGCATCATGTTTGAGAGAGAATGCTCAGTAACACGTTTTTTCGAAAATTCTGTACATGCGCTTTGGAAATTCTACGAATTACCTAGTGCTAGGATGTTATCTTGTTTTTTATTTCGGGGGCAAAGGGTGGGTAGAGCTACCTGACAGAGTGAGCCGTTTGGCATATTGTGAGTAGCGTTTGAAAGAGTAATATTTGGCAACTCTTACGCCTTGCTCGGTTCCAATCGCTTCCAGACCTCAGCCCGGTAAGTTTCTGGAAGTAGCTGAATTTCATATAAAAAGGTGGTGCCAGGTTTAAAGAGACAGATAGAGATTAACTGCCTTAAAATTGTAATCTCCTCACCTCTCTTACTCTAGCATGCAACCCAGTGTATTGTTTTTGAAAGTGTTCAGTATGTATAGTGTGGGTTCTCATAAGGGACTCTGTGCCACATAGCAAACCGTGTGTTGAAAAGATACATAAGATTTTGAATTCATTGTATTAGGGGGAGTGTTGGCTTTGTGTAAAGTTTTGTAAGAGGCCCTCTAGGAAAGTTAGATTCTGTATAGTGATCTGGTTATCTATTTTCATTGTACATGAATCTTGATTATTGTATTATTCAGAATTGATTTCAAGGTTTTGTATAATTTACAATGCATTATTTCTTTTGTCTTAGTATAATGTTTATTCAGATTTAATAGATCAAGTCAAGTTCATATATAATTTGTAGATTGTATCATTTTGGTCTTAATCAAAGTTTTGTTCAGACTTGATAGTTCAAGTGATTTTAATTGTTTTTTATGTAAATTCATTTCAAAGCGTTGTAATTTGAATAGAATATATATTTATTTTTGTAAAGAGTTTATTATTCTAATCACCATAGTTTAGAATCAGATTTTGCTTGTATCTTGATAAGTGCTTTAGTATGTCATAAATATTATGTAAGAGTATTTACGCAATTTAGTTTTTTAATATACTTGAGAGACCTTCGGGTATTCAGTGTTTCATGTAATGCTGTCTCGGAGTTATCTAACTGTCTCAGAATTTATGTATTAATATCTTAAAGCGTAACAGTTCTAATTTAAAACAAAACACACACACACACACACACACACACACACACACACACATATATATATATATATATATATATATATATATATATATATATATATATATATATATATACATATATATATATATATATATATATATATATATATATATATATATATATATATATATATATATACATATATATATATATATATTTCTTGTACTGATGTAATGATAACCATAAAGAAACTGGGACGTGCGTGGTGTAAACGTCACGGGGCCCAATAACATGGTTGACACACATCATTCTGCGACTAGTTGCCAGGTCTTAATTTCCGTTTTCATCATACCCATAAAGTTAAGATGACATTTCTGGGTTTTAAGTAGGACAATAATGTCGAGTAGATCTTCAATACATCTTTCGTAATTAGGTCTGTGTCTCAAAGTCTGCTGGTTTAGGTTTTGCATTAATCAAAAGCCTCTTTCATTAGTTATATTGAAAAAAAGAAGTTTGTTATGGGCCTTGAAATCGATAATAGCGAATGAAAACTATATAATATTCTAAGATCAATAGGAACATAAAATAAATCTCCCATATAAAAATTCATGTATACCAGTTCAACAACTTTGAACTTGTGAAGGTTCACCGATACAACTACTAGATTAGGGAGATCATTCCCTTAGCTGGTCCCAGCAGTAGTAAATTTTTTTCAGAATAATATGTAGTGTTGAGTCTAATTATATAGAAGGTAAGACTGTTAGAATTAATGGCATGATACAGGATGGCACAATCTGAAGAGATCTGAATGCAAAGACTGGTAAGAATCATTAAATGTCTTATGCACAAAGAACTAACTGAAAGTGGTACCAACGAGTAATATCCAAGTCATGAATAGGGAATATGTATCATGTAGTTGTGGATTTTCGAAACCGTGTACAGCATTAGGGTTGAGGAAAATTTGAAAACTGCCAAAAATATTATTAATTTTTTCTTTTCAATATCTGAGACTACTAGCTCTTATTACCACTGCTATAAGGAATGGATCACCAATTTTCGACCTGAAATGATGCACAGTGTGAACCTCAGAATAAGAGTAGAATTATGATCTTATCCAGCAGATTCCACAAAACTGGAAACTATAATACCGGAAAAGTTCTATGGCATTTTTTTGTTTTGTTTTACTTTTCACCGTGATATTTAAATATCTATTACTGAAAAAGAAAGCTTCAAGAAGCATTTCTTTAGATCTAAAGTGATTCTTACTTAGCTTTCCCACCTGATATAACTGATCATCAGAATAATTTCATCATAAGACTGCGAGGCAGAGGAAAGTTGCTGTCGGTTATGTTTACTGAAGTAAAAAAGATTTTAAAATGAGGTAGATTTATTTTGAGAATCAGATCATTAAAAAAATATAATGCCTTTCCAGCTTGTAAAGAGTTGCTGAACAAAAAAAAGAGAGTCTTCATATGCCTCAAAAAAAATATATACGATGAGGCAATTGAACTTTTAAAAGAAGAATTAACAAAGATATCAAAGGAATTCGATGATAATAAGGTGGAAACTCAAATGGATAAAAATCCCTTCAGTGTGTCACCAGATAAAATTCTACGTATTCACCACATGGAAATAATAGATTCGAAAGCCAATGACACCATAAGGGTGATATTTATATAGAATAGCCTTTTTTAAATTTGGTTTCTGTCTACCTGAAGAATATTCAGATTTTACATAGTCTGCTTTTATTATGACTCTAGTTTGAGGCTGTGCATATACCTATAAGAAAACACCTTAAAAGAATTAAATGGGTAAAATCGAAACTTTGATCCAGTTTTACTGATGAGTATGATGAAAATGTTGGAATAGATATTATTAAGCCTTCACAAAAGAGGCAACATCAAGTGTCTCATAAAAAATGAGTAGAATATGATAAAACCTTTTTTGTCTTTCTGTGTACATGAAAAATAGTTATTAATTTAGTAAATGATTTTATTTATTTCTTAGGAATATTACCTATGTAGTAATAGCCAACTTTTATCGAACAAAATCGTAAACTTACTTTGATAGCATAGATTATTCCCATATAAGGCCCTCAAATGTAAGGCATTTGTCAGGACTACAATAATTGAACAATGAAATTAAATTTTGATATAAGGGCAATGACATTGAATTTGAAAATAATAGAATATATGGAAATTATGGATATAAATAAGATATTTTTAAGAATGGACAATGATATTACTTAGAGAAAAATATTTATATATATACTTCAAACTGAACTCTAAAAATTAGGAGGATCTTTTGCTAAGCTTAATTGGACATCAAGATATATCCCACCACTCTCACCATCGATGAAGTTCAATCATACTGGTTTAACAGAATCGATGGTGTTTCATCTGACTAATTCAGCCTACATCATGATAATTTTTTTTTTTTTGCCATATCAGATAATCTTTGACTTATAAATGAAGTTGATCTCCGATTTGCATACCCTAGAATAGCAGTGTTTCTCAGTAAATCTCCTGGTATCACTTCTCCAACATTTTCTTTTTCTGCCGAGGTGCAAATCTTTTAAATCCAGTTGTGGTAACCGTGCTTTTAGTCTCCTCTCTCTTATGAAGGTCCGAATTTCTTATTGGGTTTCAAGCAACATCTTCAGGGATTTCTGTGATCATCCGGTGATTCTTTCGTTCCTTCCCCCTTCAGAAAAATCTAGACTTTTAAACCAATGGGAGTGGAATTTGAATCTCCCAAGAGCTAAATTCCTTTCTCATAAAACCTTGTAGCCTTGCAACTACGAGTACATTATACTCTCACAGTGAACAAGCTCGCATGCTTCCATTTTATATAAACATGCCTTTCATTTGTAAATCCAAATGTTAGGATTTTTTTTAATGCCGGTACCATTAAAGTTATATAAGTTCTTCTATACCACAGGATAACATTGCTCCACCTAACATGCCTTCATTTAGTTTTGCAAGAAAAAAAAATGGTAATTCAAATCTTGTTGGCCCGTTTAACAAAATGTAAAGGTTTGTATCCTATCGTAATAGCCGTAGTTTATTTAACATATATGTTTTGTAATATTGATCTTTTTATATGAATGTGCCTCCCATTTACCTGTTCCTATCGTTGTCTTCTTTTGCAGGAATGTTAAACTGAAGAGGATGGTAGGCTACTTGACATTTCTATGCGATTTATAGGACACCACAGCTTTGTGTCCTGGTATTTGAAATGTTGATACCAGCAAGAGTGATAAACTTTTCTCAAAATTCCTGAGTGAAATCAGAAATAAATAAAAGGACGAGGTAGTGATAGTAAGGTTAATAAGTCTGTTAATGACTAAAAGTAAAAGCCCGCAGTAGGAAAAAAAAAGAAATATTTAAGTGATGAATATGTTATAGGATCCAAATTCTGCAATATCAGATTCCATTTAATGATCAGTAATGATGCTTTAGATGTTCTTGCAGGGTAATCACACAGGAGATGGAACAGCGTGAAGAAATAACAAATCATCTGAAGAATGAGGTTTTACTTCATGTCAGAAAACATTGTTTTATAGAGTGAGATATTTGTAGACTTCAGTGAATCATTATCTCTTTAAAAGGTTTTTAAAAAAGGTAATGTTTATTGCAGAAAAGACTGCTGGAAGTTCAGTCCATCTAAAAAGGATTATGTACAAATAAAAAAAAAAAGATAGTGCATTGATCCATGTAATGTATATTCTAGATTAGTTTGGTTTGAAAGCTAAATTTGGTAGAAAAACATTTAGTGATAAACAATATTGACACTTTGATGAATATGTATTGGTTCATTATGGTAATCTTTTTCTTGTAATTACATATTAAACCTAGCGTTAATTCTATCGTACGGAAGATCCAATATAATAATTACCTTTATTGATTTAGGTAGATATTATGCTTGGTTATTATTTATTAATATTTCATCTTTGTAAAGTATGGGTCTACCAGCTGATCTATAAAGTAGTATTGAGGTCAGTTTAAAGTACTACTGAAGATAAAATTGTGTGTTTCTACATTTACTGTGTATGAGTGTATATATGTGTGTAGAGCATACACAAAGCAGATAGTAGATAGTGTGTTTGATTTTGGTCAATGGTACCTAAAACGCTATGACACTATAAATAGTACACCCTCGTCACTGGGTGCTTTATTCATTTATTTTCATTAGCATCTGCATTGGGATATTCTATACGGCACACAATGCACATACTTATCCAATTCGTACAAAATATCTCACACCTGATGATGATGGCCCCACCTTATTTCAGTACACTTTCATCCCATCCAACAGGCTTTCCCTTTAGTCAATTGTTAATTTATGTAGTTCAGCCTTACACTCTCCACAGTTTTCAACATATTGTTGTGTTCTGTTCCCTTAATACCCCAACGTCAATAAACTTTCCCTTGTATGAGGAATTTACTAAAGCATGATTTTAAATTTGTTTTTTTTTAAAAAGGAATTAAATGAAATTGTGTTAGGGGACGGGAATATATTCTCCCGAAATTTATGACTGATATATTTAGGAATTTTAGTAAAATTGAAAGTTCAGTTAATATCATTATTCTTAGCTTGGTTGTATTGATGGGAGGGTTTAGTTCATCAGTAAATAATCATTAACGTGACGAGGACCCACCATTCGCAGCGTTGGTACAAATTACAACTTGGGAAGTTCATATTCTTCCTCTCGCTTTTCATCACGACCAGCGGCAGCGTTCCCCTTTGTTTACTCTCTCCTTTTCTGCTTCCCTTCCACTGAAAAGCTTCCTCTTTTGCCTCGTCCTTCGTATTGTTCTTTCCCCTGTCCGAATCCTGGTTAGCATGTCGTATCTTTTTTATTACTTTTTTCTTTTCAGAGTTTTTCCGACCTAAGTTTACCTATTTCCAGAATTATGGTAAAAATATAATATAATTTAGTTGATTTCTTATTTCTCGACTTCCTTTTGCCTGAGTTTTTATAGTTTTTTTTTTTTAATTATTATTTTTTTTTTGTCGGTATATTCTCAAGATAGATATTTGTAAAAGTAGAGTAATTTCCGATCATTTTCTCAAGATGGCAGGATGGTACAGGGCTGTAAAAATCAATATGTTATTAACTACCCTATTACGAAGACAACGACGCTTATTAGAATTTGACCTGATTTGTTATTTATTCAGGCTATTCTATTTACTGGCCTTCATATCATTGTACAAATTTAGGAAGCAAATTCAATCATATCTCCTTTATTAAAGAATTTTAGAAAAAATAGCAATAAAATTAAAAACAAAGGATTAATTAACGGCAAATTAATTGTTGTTACTGAAAGAGGATAATTTTGAACGCATATACTTTTTTTATAACATAATTACTGGCATACCTTTGGGTACTTACAGATAATATTTTCATGATATCAATCATTTATCTCTCTTCAGCTGAAAAAAAGAAAATAATTATCTCTTTACTTCTTTTATTATTTCGCGAAGGAACTCCTGTCCAGTTTTTTAGGAACGTGTGTGATTATTATCGCATATACCTTTTCTCCTCATTTTTTCGTTCGAAGTTTGAGTCTCATTACAAATGCTTAAATATCGGCTTTCTCTTGAATCGTAGTCACTGACTTTGATGCCAGAAGTAATCCTTATTCCTTTTCTTGCAGGAGTTGCGTCGGCTCTTTTCTGTGTGGGTATATTTTAATCATAAAATGTTAAATGTGTAAAATTTTGGAAAATACGAGAGGAAGATGCTTTTAGATCTTTATACTACCGGAACAAGAGGTCTCGACATATTTTCTTACTCTGCTCTAAAGATTCCTCACATCCAAGTATCTTCCCTAGTTGAGAGAGAGAGAGGAGAGAGAGAGAGAGAGAGAGAGAGAGAGAGGAGGGAGAGAGAGAGAGAGAGAGAGAGAGAGAGAATATGTCTTGTTTCTTACTATTTGCAGGCTTTTTTTCAGGTTACATCTCCTTACAAGGAAAATGGAGAACTGATAATAACTCATTGAAAACATTTGAGCGATTCACATACGATTATTCAGGTTTTTATCTTTTTTTTCATGAATATTTTTTTTATTATTTTCAGGTTAATTCCATGTAGGTGCTAGTAAAACGTGACATCTACCAGAAATTTTCTACTATAGCGTGATATCTACCGATCTGTTTCTGCCAATAAATTGCAAATACCTTGCAATGATTTGTCACAAAATACACATATGAAAGTAAAAAAAAGAAAAGAATAAAGTCTATTTACTGTTTATAAACTGTTCTTATATCCTAAGAAAAAAAAAACAATGGACGTCGTCATTGTTTATGAGAAGTTTCCTGCATTATAGATTTAAATGAGATTGAAAATGTTGAAATGGTACTCCTCTTTTTTTCTTGAGAATGTCACTTTTGGCGTGAAGCCACGAACGCTTAATGCCTTGTGTATGTGCTCTTGATGATAAGTTTACATAATTGTATTGGTGATTGAGTGTATTGCGCTGATAGCCAATATTACTTAAGGATAAGTAGCTTGACTACAAATCACATACCCAAGCTTGCATTCACGTTCTTTTATAGGAATTGGTGTCTCCCATTCTCTTCGTTGAACATAAAAGTACCGATAATCCAGCTCTTTTTTTTTTTCTTTTCTTTTTTAACCAAAAAACTCATGGCCCATTTATACGTGTTTCATTATTCAACTAAATTTATAACTCCAGCATCAGAATCTTCTGAGCTCAGAGGATAATTGCCAATCAACATCCGGCCTTTATTATGCTTACGATGTCCAGCAAATCTTGACACGTCAATCTGTATGGGATTTTTATGTATGCCAAACATTTGACCTCTCGTCGGTGTGATACCATTTCGCTATAAATTTCTCGACACTTCAAACCAGTCGGTGACGGAATTGGGCGACTTTCCCGTATAGGTTATCGTAGCACTCATCGGGAATTCATAAAAAAAAAATAAATAAATAAATAAACCAATTCTAAAATATCCTACATATTAATTCTAAAATATCCCACACATTTTCAACTTGGTCAAGTATATCATGTTGCCTTAAAAAAGAAACGGCTTCGTCTTCACTAGTTATTGTGAAAATCTTTGGCTAGCCTGATGGGCTACGATTCGTTAAAGTAAATGGTTTCCATATATTTTGCTCAAAATTATTTTGTTTACTTATAAAAATGGACCTTAAGAATTTGGTAAAAGTGCTTCCTATATATTTTGAGGTCTCACACATGTTTTTTTTGGATCAGCGTCAATGAGTTCTTAAGTAGTTCACAGCTTCATTTGGAGTAGGTTGCAAGTAGCGTGGTAGATATCACGCTATAGTAGCACCTCCATATATCTTAAGCGTTTTAAAGGTTTAAAAGTAAAAAAGAACAAGGTATTGCGACGTCTCGCAATACATATATACGAACGTGATCAGCATCCAAACCCCTCTATACCCGTATGTCCAGTGGAATCCAGGCTGCTGAGGTGTGGACCTATGGCATTCATAAATCAAATGTCTCTACCCTGTTTGGAGTATTGTTCTTCTGACAGGTCCTCAGCTGCGGATTCTCATTTTAATTTGTTGAGCAGTGACATACAATCTATTAAATTTTTTATTCCTGGTCTAGATATTATTTTCTAGCGCCGTCATTCAGTTAGTTTCATTATGCATTTTGCATAAGATTTTCCATAATTCTGATCATCCTTTATAGAGAGATCTTTCCGGACAGTTCTATCCTGTTCGTAATACTAGGCATTCAGTTAATACTAATAGTCAGGTCTTCGCCATCATGAGGCTCAATAATACACAGTAATATAGAACTTTTATTCTAGTGGTGACCAAGTTGTGGAATGATCTCCCTAATCGGGTAGTTGAATATGTTGAAATTAAAACGTCAAGCTTACAGTAAATGTTTTTATATTGAATAGGCTGATATAAGCTTTTTATAGTTCATATATGAAATGTCTGTTTTCAGGTTGTTTATGCTTTTAAGCTATTTTATTTGAATTTGCCATTTCTCATTTCATTTATTTATATCCCTATTTCCCTTTCTCACTTTGCTATTCTTCCCTGTGGGAGCACATGACCTTATAGCATCGTGCTTTTCCAGCTAGGGTTGTAGCTGAGTGACTTATAATAATAATAATAATAATAATAATAATAATAATAATAATAATAATAATAATAATAATAATAATAATAATATTGTTTTGCTCATCTCATAGATATTTCTTACTCAAAGATTCCAAGCATATTTAGGTGCTATTGGAACAGATAAAAAACAACGTTCACATTTTGTAGAGCGTCCATAGACACATTCCCCACTCAGAAGCACATTCATACACATAAATGCAATATCCATAATTCCCTTTAAAGTATTCATTTTGTATATTGGACATATTAGGACCTGCGTCACGATCTCTCTTGATAATCCTGACAAATCTGGAAATATGGAATATTATAAGAATTACATAATTTCTAAGCGCTTCTAAGTTTAAAGAAGTTGTATACAGTCAAAGACACTTCGTCAATGCAAAGGTATTGTTACTGGGAAGCTACAACCCTTGTCTCACAGTCATGATTGGAACTTGTTTACCATCAATGTTATGCATCATAACTTCTACCAAACATTAATTCTAGCTCGATGTAGGTTTAGGGATTTGGAACCATTTGTCTACATTCAGGAAATTAAATTGATGCAAAGGGATTAGCAACACCCGTATATACAATGAACTTGTTTTCTAGGCCAAACAATATATGCATATTTAGTATACTATGAGAACTAATGGGCCAAGAACATTATTCCAAGGAACACCAGATATTATATTCTTATAGTCACAATGGCACCCATCAATTAATTTTCTCCATAGTCAATTACTTTATAATGCAATAATGGTGTAAAGACATGACCCACCTATTCCTCTGTTTAAATCTTGAAACTAACGTTCCATGATTACCACGGCTAATGGCAAGCTGCCCCTAGAATCAAGGGTAAACGTAAATATCTGCCAAGCCCTGTCAATAGATTTCCCTACAACGTTGAAAATTGTAGCAAAGGCATAATATACCCCAAGGCCCATGTGAAAGCCAAAAAGTTTAGTTGATAAGAGATTACGGAAAGTGGGGGGTTAATCAACGGGGTAAGAGCAACCGCAAATACATTTACAAATTCTAC
>NC_090741.1:131949213-131974213 GCF_036898095.1 Palaemon carinicauda | reverse complement strand
TCGTTGTCTTCCGTGGATGGTTTACTTTGTACCATACACACTTGTCAAACTTCGGTCTCCTTTTTACTAAAGTAGGGTTTCAGTATGTTGACGTGTACTTTCCTTTGACTTTTCATTCGTCCTGGGGTTTCAAAAACGTAGGTCAGATCACTGATCTCTAAAATCTTTCATGGTCCTAGAATTTTGTTGGTGAGTGGGAATCTTATTGGCAGAAAAACTAATACCTGTTTTCCTATTGAAAACTGTCTGTCCTTACTTTTCATATCGAATCTCTTCATTTCTACTTGACTCGCCTTAAGGTTTTCTAGAGAAAATTTCTTTATCTCACCAATCCTTTTCCTCAAATTCTTGATAAGTTCTCCATCCGTTTCCTCTTAGTCTGTCCATTTTTTTGCTAACATTTTAATCGTTCCTCGTAATTCTTGTCCAAATACCATTTCATTGAGGCTACATCTCATGCTTTCTTGATAATCATCAGGTACCTCGAATAACATCAGCGGTAGTCAGATGTCCCATTCATTACGCGTTTTATTGCTTAACTTGGTTAACATTCTTTTTATCATTTGATGAAACCTCTCTAATGCAGTTTGTGTCTCCGGGTGATAATTTTGACGTTGAATTCGTTCCTCGGTCACTTTGAACGATTTCCTGTATGCCAAACTTAGTGAAAAAGTCTAGTAACTTCTCGGCGATTATTTTGGCACTGATATTCCTGAAGGGTAGGGCCTCTGGGTATCTCGTTATTGGACACATCAAGGTCAACATATATTCGTGACTTTTTTTCATCCTTGGTAAAGGTCCAACAATGTCAATCATTACCTTGCTGAAGTGTTCTCTTCGCACTTTTATCGGGTGTAAGGGAGCTTTCTTAATGTATTCGTTCAACTTCCCAGCCATTTGACATACGTGACATGTACAGCAAAACTGGCTCATGTTTTTATGCATGCAAAGCCAGATAAAAGTGTTTCATTGTCTACTCCATCATCTTCCTTATCCCCATAGGGCCCGTCTCCTGCACGACGGCGATCACATGTCTTCTCAAGTGTGTGTCAATTAATATCTGCCGATATATCCCACATTCAGCATTCCCATGAATATTGACTGGTCATTGTCTCCTCATAAGCAACTCAGCCTTAAGATAGAAACATGTCAGAGATTGCTGTACCTTCATCTCGTCCATCTCAGGGTAAAATAACTCTGTTAATGCTGCATCCTTCCGTTGCAATACTATCAGCCTTTCCCTACTCACTTGTTCTAACGTTGAATTTTCTATTTCTTCCAAGTCCCTTTCTTTCTTGTCCTCTTGTCTGCACAGCTGTCATTCCTCTTCGCTTGGGCCTACTCGGGAGTTCTCCTCTTGCGTACCATTAAGGGAATCCTCTTTTTCAAAAACAAATCCTCCAAGTTCATTGCTCCTTCGATCTCTTTTTCCACTTTTTCCACATCCACTTTCTTTTTCATACTCCTAGTCGTACCACAACTAGGAAATAGATACTCGAGTTCAGTCGTAGGACTATACTTCAACGGTTTCTCCGTTACAATGGGATAAGTCCAGAACAGCACTCACCAACTTCATTACCAAGCAAGACGTCTACTCCTTTGACAGCCAATGAATCCTTTATTGCAAAGTTAAAATGACCTGTCACCAACTCACATGACAGTTTCAAGCAGCAAATAGGGTTGACCTTCTCACCTCCTATTCCCTTCCCCTGTGAGAGACTACTCCACCAACGGGTGTACTCTTCGTACCACCACACCATGGTTAAAACATGTGTCGCGTGATATCCTGACCTAGGTTTGCTTACTCCTGTCTTTTGCTAGTAACATACGGGCATCTACACTGGTGGGCTTCGTCCTGTTTGTCCTGTTCATCGTTGGCTGGTTTATTTTCTTTTTCGGCCTTTCTCGATTGCTTCTTCGTCTTCGTTTTCATTGAACTCTGATTTTCCTTAATCACTTGGGCGACTGCTTTCGGTTGGTTTGACCAACATTCCTTACTGATATGGCCTCTCTTGCCACACTTGAAACAGACAATATCAACCTACTGCACATCTTTCATGATACTTAAAGGAGGACTATTTGAATTTTGTTGCTGTGATGGTATCACATTCTGCTTAGGGACAGTACCAGTGCCACTTCTGTTATAACTGTTGAACTTGTTCCTGTACTGAACTGGTTTCCATAATTCAGCGAATACTAGACACTTGGTCAGAAGGGTGGTTGAAACTTCATGCTCGAGGAGGGCTTACGACAGATAATATTGCAGTCTTTAATCAGCGAAGCAGCTTTATCAAATTTCTTCCCTTCTCTGTATCTCAAGTACGTTCAAATGTGTTAAGGAATTCCTCATAGCTACTATTCTAGTATTGTCAATTCTTCCAAATCGGCAATCTCCTTCACATTAGTAGCCTTTGTTCATCTCTTAAATCATTGTCGTACCTTATAAGCGTAACCCAGGAAAGTCATTTTCTCGTCCTTTCTCGAACTACGGAATCTTTGATTATAATATTCAGGGGTAATCTGATACACTTGCATGATCCTCCTTTTCGCTTCAGGATACTCCATCCTCTGGTCCTGAGATAAGGATAGGTAAGCACTGCGGCCCTTCCCAAAGAGCACACTCTTTTGGCATTTTCTTCGTCGCTGGGACTGTTTCAAAATTATCGAAAAACTCATCTGCAGCCTCTTCTGTGAACCCTGCATTTGACGGCTGGGCTTCCAAGACATTAAACACTGGATTATGCTTAGCAGGGGTCGCCTCCGTTTTCTCTCTTTCTACTTGTCTTGCGATTTCTCTTGCTTCCATCTCTTTCGCATGTGGTTTTTCTTCTCTCGCTTCTTCTTCTCGCTCTTCTTCCATTAATCTTGCATGTCTTGCAATCTCTCTCTCTCATTATATATATATATATATATATATATATATATATATATATATATATATATATATATATATATATATATATATATATATATAAATATATATATATATATATATATATATATATATATATATATATATATATATATATATATATATATAAAATGACATTGGAGGTCCTCTAGAGAGTGGGGTTCCGTTCCTGTATGAGACTGGAAAAGCAGCCGTCTAATTTAAGTAAAGTATTATTCTTAACAAGGCTCTTGAGGGCATACGGATGATTTTTCGGCTATATCTATAATCCAAAGCTATTCTTATTTCTTGGCAGGACTTCTGTTTTTTTCATACTAAGCATCGGTTAGAATTCTGTTCTCTTATCCATGGTACTAAGACGGGCTGAGAGAGGGTTGTGACTCAAAGACAGGATGAAAGCAACTGAGTTTATAATAGAACGCTCTTCTTCATATACAAGAGCCCAAGGCAACAAGAAATTTAATGTTTAAAATTGACACCGTTATCAGTGAGAAAAACAGTCATGTTTATTCAGGCTCTTTTTAGTGCGAGGGAGGAGCAAAGATACAAGCATAATATAGACACAAAATGAACTATGTACGAACGTTTGACACACGGTTGGTACATGGCTCCCTCCATAAAAATGGCATACTGTACATGTTAAATAGGGCTCCCTGATCTAGAGAGGGGAACTGTAGGCAGGTCATCTGGCAGGATATAAGCAGGTTTTAGACGATCAATGGAGACCCACACTTCTTTTCCACCAATGTTTAGTGGGAATGCTTTTCGGACTGCGTCGGATCACAAGGAAAGGGCCCATGTAAGGGGGCGTTAGTCTGTCGGTATGTGATGCTTTGCTGTGGGCTTGTAAGTCTGGCGGCATGGAGTAAATTTTCCCTTGACATGACGTATGCGCTGGAGATCGTCAGAGGAGGTTGTAGAAGGAAAAAATTCGGCAGGGACGACCAACGGGTCGATATACCCCATTTCAGCTGCCAAGACGTCGAGGGCGTCTTTAGAAGTGGTCCTTAGTCCCAGGAGGACCCAGGGAAGCTTAGTAAACCAGTTGGAATCCTTGCAGCGGGACATCAAAGCTGCTTAAAACATTCAACCATTCCATTGGCAGCGGGGTTTTAGGCCGTTGTCTGATGTAGGGTGATGCCCAGGAGATTCGTTAATGATGTCCTCAATTGAGAGGTGAAAGTGGTACCCCTGTCAGGAGTAATATGCTAAGGGATACCAAACCTTGCAATCCATTTTGAGAGTAAGGTAGGTATACATGAGGCGGACGTTGCAGTTTCCATGGGAATGGCTTCAGCCCAATGAGTGGAGCGGTCAATGAAGGTAAACAGGTAACAATGTCTTGTGATGTGGGTAGGAGGCATACAACGTCGACGTGAATGTGTGCGTAACGACGTTGAGGTTGAGGAAAGGTGCCCAATCCTGAATCTGTGTGTTGATATACTTTGGAAGTTTGGCAAGAAGTAGAGGCGCTGACCTAATCCTTAGCATTCTTAGAAATGCCGTGCCAAATGAACTTCGTCTTCAGCAGCCATGCGGTAGAACGGCACGAGGGATGTGTAAGGTCGTGAAGGAAATCTAGCACCTACCAGCGCATTGGAGGAGGAATCCAAGGTCGCGGTCTACCAGTACTGACATCACAGAGGAGGGTGGTGTTGGAATCTTCGAGGGTGAAGTTTTCCCAACGGAGGGTAGTACAGGATGTCTTACATGCTTGATACTCTGGATCCTGTTATTAGGCTTCAGCCAGGACGTTGTAATCCAATTCCAGTTGAACGGCAGCCAACGTGTTTCTTGACAGGGCATCGGCAACGGGATTTATTTTCCCAGGGACGTATTGAAGGGTGCAATTGTATTCAGCCATGGTGGAGAGATGTCGGCGTTGATGGGCGGACCAAGCATCAGACGGTCGAGTGAAGGCGTGCACCAAAGGCATGTGGTCTGTGCAAATGAAGAACGGCGTACCTTCTAAGAAATGGCGAAAGTGACGGACAGCCAAGTGCACCGCCAGCAATTCGTGATCGAAGGTAGAATAACCAGATTCTGCCTTGGACAGATTTCTGCTGAAGAAGGCCAATGGGCGGGGCAAGCTGTTGACCACCTGCTCGAGTACTGCACAAATAGCAACGTCGCTGGCATCGATGGAGAGAAGGAGAGGGGCATCTGGGATAGGAAAAGTGAGAGCCGCAGCAGTTAATAGGGCCTTCTTTGCATTGCAGAAGGCCGCTTGTTATATCCCAATTGTACTTGGTGGAATACTCAGAGATAATACCGATATCCTTAAATCTTCTTTATTTGTCTTCAACAGAAGTTACAGTAATCCTGTTAATACAATATCTATATACAGACTCTCGAGATAAGTATTTACATAGCCAGATGTAAATGTTAACTGCTCTTTGGTAAATGATCAACAACCAAATATAACAACATATTTATAAATTGGTCTACTTTAAACAAGCACTTTGTTACATTACTAATAACAGCCTGTTATACTCTCTTGTTCTATTATAAATAAATATATATGTAAGGTATATCACTGCTTCTTGAAGGGGACCCCATTTCATGTCCTCTGGCTTGCCCTTGAGGGAGGCGTAGAGGGAAGCAAGAGTGGCGGCAATGGCTGGCAGAAAACGGTGATAATAGTTGATCATGCCCAAAAATTCCTGCAGAGCTTGGCGGTCGAGGGTGCGGGGAAGTCCTGAATGGCTGCTACCTTCTCATGGAAGGGATGGACTCCTTCAGGAGTGATGCGGTGCCCTACGAACGACACTTCCTTGGCGCCAAAACTACACTTGTCATACTGGACTACAAGGCCATTTAGTTGTGGGTGGTCGAGCACGATGCGCAGGTGACGGAGGTGTTCCTCTTTTGAGGAAGAGAACATATTTATGTCGTTCACATAACATACACAGAAAGGGAGGTCCACTAAGATGCCTTCCATGAAACGTCGAAACGACCCCGGCATTACGAAAGCCTAAACAGGAGTAATTGAAGGTGTATGTTCCAAACGGAGTGGTGATGGCGGTCTTGGGGATGTCTTCTGGGTTCATAGGCACCTGATAATACCCCTTCAGGAGGTCGAGCGTAGAGGAAACCTTCGCTTTGTGCAGGTAGGTGGTCATGTCGGCGATGTTTGGGAGGGGGTAGCGATCCGTTTCTGTTTGCATGTTCAGACACCTGTAATCCCTGCACGGACGGACAGATGGAGCCGAAAGAAGGATGTGTAAAGGTGACACCATGGGCTGGAGGCCTTTTGGCAAAGGCCCATTTCCTCCATTTTGGCGAAAGTCTGTTTGGCGGCTCCCAATCGTTCCGATGCCAGACGTCTGAATTTTGCGAAGACTGGGGGTCCCGTAGTCTTGATATGGTGATAAATACCCCGCTTGGTAGGGACCGTGGGCGTTTGGCAAAGTTCTGGACAGAAAACTTCCGGGTACAACGTGAGGAGGTGGGCGTAGGCATCCGTGGGTGCGCGGATGTGGAGAGCGAGGTTGGAGGGGGCGAGTTGAAGAGGTGTCGACAAGTACGAGTCTGCATTGATCAATCGTCAGTGGGCGACATCGACCAGAAGGTGGAAATGAGAGAGGAAATCCGCACCGAGGATTGGAAATGTGACGTCAGCAACGAGAAACTTCCAATTAAATTCACCATTTCCAAACGATAATGTGATGTTCTCGTAACCGTAGGAGGGTATCGCAGATCCGTTGTCAGCTACCAAGCGGACGTCGGCAGACGTGGACAGACTACGTAGTGGCAAAAGAGAACGACAAGCACCCGTGTCTACCAAATATCGCACGCCCGTTCATGCATCATGTAAAAAGATTAAAAACACGGGAGTCCACAGCCACGAGCGATGGCCTACTTATATGTTTTTGGGCCACTGACAATCCTTGGCAAATTTTTTCGCGGATGCCCCAAATCTGAAGTAGTAGTAGCAAAACTGCAGCGGATGGGAAGTAGTAAGTGACTGTAGAAGTCGTTGTATGGGGCACGACCGAGTGGTGGGTGGTGGGTTGCTTTGTCGCCGCTTTGGCATGTCACGGGGTAGGCGTGTATGTCCTACGGCATTCATGTTAGCTTCGGTTGACGCTCAATATGCATCCTCTTTATCAGGGGTGGAGGCGTTGAGGGAGGTCTCAAAGTGGCTGTCCATAAGGGCGTCAGCTTTGGTTATCAAGTCTTTTATGGGTAAACTATTGACATTGGGTATGGCAGTGCGTAGAGGTTCGGGTAAACGGCGTATCCAAAGGGCACGAATTAGGTTCACCTCACGAGGAGAACCGTCTGCGGCAGGTTGGAGGCGAGCGATACCGGTCATTTCTCTGAGGACAAAGGAAGCCCTTTGGTGCCCAAACGGTTGTTGAGAGAGCTGAAAAAGCTTTTCCTTACGGGTGGCTGGCGACGGCGAGTACTGCTGCAGAAGGTATGTTTTGAGGGCATCATACGCTATTGGGGTGTTTCCTTGATCACAATGCCAGTCGGATATTTCCGGGAAGGTATCCTCGGGTATCGCCGCGAGAACATAATCTGCTTTGGTGGTGGAGCGAGTCACGCCCTTGAAGCAGAACTGGACTTCTGCGCGCTGAAACCAAGCAAACGCCTCTCCGCTGGCGAATGATGAAAGTTTTAATGGGGCAGCCGCAGAGCTAACTTCCGTAGAGTCCACCATAGTACCAACGTTGGAGGGGTGAGGGTAGGTGGAAGGCGGGAGGAGCGAGTCGAGTTCCGGGGTCACCAATGTGACGGGCTGAGAGAAGGTTGTGACTCAAAGACAGTAGGAAAGCAACTGAATGAGTTAGTAATAGAACACTCTCCTTTGTATACAATAGCTCAAGGCAAAAAGAAATTTCATATTCAAAATCGACACCGTTATTGGTGAGAAAAACAGACATTTTTATTCAGGCTCTTTTTAGTGCGAGGGAAGAGTAAAGATACAAGCATAATATATACACAAAATTAACAATATACGATCGTGTGACACATGGTTGGTACAGTACCCAAACATTGTATTGCTGTTTTTATCGAAAAAAATTATTTTTTTTATTTCATATTTCCATGTCAGTTCAAAATTTTAATGTTTCCAGATGGTAGCCTAGCGTCATATACCCCTAAATTTCACTTAAAATAAAAGGGAATTCCTCTTAATTTTTCTCAAGTTACCTAAATGTATTAGTCATTGAATAAAAATCTATTGAGCTTTTAGGACAACTATGTTCCATATTAAGTGATATACGGTAAAACTTTCCTTGTAAGCTAAATGATATTTAGCAGCAAAAGCAACTATATCAAGTACATCAAATTCAAAATTCCATATTACTTCTTGTTTTACCTGCTTGCAAGATAGTGTCCTTAATATGAAGAGTGTCTATAAGATGCACATACTCACAATTACATGACTGTTTATTGGTTTATTTATTTTTCAAAAACTTACTGGATTCTTATTTTCATCAGACAGGAAATAATAAAAGAGAATTCTAACCCCAAACTTTTCAGAAACGTAGTAAGAATTCGAAAGTTTTCTTTGTCTTGCCGTGAATGATTTTTATCTTTCCCTTAATCGTATAGCCTATCAATGCCTTCATCTCTTTCTCGTTAACATTTCGAGTCTCTTCCTCAGAAAGATATCCATCACAAATGAAGCCTTTCCGCAATTTCCTTTCTCGTTTTTATCGAAAATTTAGAGGATTTTTTTTTCTTTTTTTTTGGTCGATATGTTTTCAAGATGAGTATTTGCTAAAGTAGAATAACTTTCGACCATTTTCTTAAGATGGCAGTCAAATCCAGGATCGTGCAGGGCTGTAAAATCAATATGTTATTATGTACCCTATTACGAAGACAACGACGCTTATTAGAATTTCACCTGATTTGTTCCATATTCAGACTCTTCTATTTACTAGCCTTCATATAATTCACAGATTCAGGAGGCGTTTTCAATCGTATCTCGTTTATTAAAAATTTTTAGAAAAAATAGCAATGAAATTAAAAACCAAGGATTAATTGTTGTTATTGAGGGAAGGGAATTTTGAATGGTATATACATTCAGTATAACATAATTACTGTTATAAAATCTGGTACTAACAGTTGATATTTTCAAAATATCCATCAATTCTCTCTCTTGAGCTAGAAAAAAAATCTTTTTCCTTTTTTTTTTTTATTTTTTTTCGGAAAGGAACTCCTATCCACTTCTTTTAGTAACTTATGTGATTGTTATCGCATATACCTTCTCCTTATTTTTGTGTTTGCGTTGGGTCATTTGAAGTTTGAGTCTCCTCACTATATATGCTTAAATCTCTGCTTTCTCTTAAATCGTAATCGCTTTCTTTGATGCCAGAAGTGATAATTCTTCCTTTTCTCTCAGGAGTTTGCGTCGGGTCTTTCCTGTGTGAGTATATTTTAATCATGAAATGTCAAATGTGAGAAATTTTGGAAAATAGGAAAGAGGAAGATGCTCTTTGATCTTCATACTACCGGAACAAGAGGTCTTGACATATTTTCTTACCCTGCTCTAAGGATTCCTCACATCCAAGTATCTTCCCTAGTTTTGTGTTTGCGTGAGAGAGAGAGAGAGAGAGAGAGAGAGAGAGAGAGAGAGAGAGAGAGAGAGAGAGAGAGAGAGAGAGAGAGAGAGCAGTTTTCAGGGCCCTTAAAGGATATGTCTTGTTTCTTACTATATACAGTCTCTTTCTATGTTGCACCTCCACGCAAGGAATGAGAACTGACAAGAACTCCTTTAAAATATTTGAGTAATTCACTTAGGATTATTCAGGTTTGTGTCAGATTTTTCGTGAATGAGGTTTTTCAGATTAATTCCATGAATTATAACCGTTTTAAATCTTTAAAAGCCACAAGAACAAGGTATTGCGACACCACACAATACATATATACATGCATGATCAGCATCCAAACCCCTCTATACCCATATGTCCAGTGGAATCCAGGCAGCGGAGATGATGACTTGGCAGTCGGACCATAGCTTAGTTTGGGTGTGCACCTATGGCATCCATAAATCAAATGTCTCTACCTTGTTTGGAGTATTGTTCTCCTGTCTGTTCTTCAGCTGTTGATCCTCATTTTTATTTGTTGGACAGGAACTTACAATCTATTAAAATTCTTATTCCTGAACTAGATATTAATCTCTGGCACCGTCGTTCAATTATTCGTTGTGCATGTTGCATAAGATTTTCCATATTCGTAATCATTTTTTACATACAGATCTTCTCAGACAGTTCTCTCCTGTTCGTAATACTATAGTCCATTCTTTTTAGCGAGGTATATATGCACCGACTCGCATTGGTGCCCTTTTAACTCAGAAAATTTCTTAATAACTAATTGGTCGGAAGTATTTTTGTCCGAATACCATCATTGTTTTCAAATGATTATCAAGTAATGTGAATCAAAACTTATTTACTAATCTAAATTTCTTCCTTAGATATAGGTTTTGTCAATAAATAATGTTAAATAAATATATATATTATAAAGTATCGTGATGGTAAATCTAAATTCAATAACAACACAAGCCAAAGTCAACGACAGGAGCTTGTTTACGGATGCACGCTGCATAATTTTGTTACTCTTCACATATTTCAACACAAATTGAGACAAATTAAACTAAGAATAAGGAATAACATGTTATCATAAACTTACTTTGAATTCCAGAATCTACTAAAAACGTGGAATTGATAAAATTAACTCATGGTGAAAATAGCTGTTCGGTTAAAACAAGACTCACATAGAGTGGGTTCTGGGTAAAACGAGCATTTTACTGTCAAACACCAAAGAGGAAATGGAAGGGAGTTTGTAACTCGGCGTTCAAATTATGAATTCTTTTAATTGTGATTTTTATGCAATTTATGCAACACTTCAGTATCCGGGTTTTAGGATATTTTCTTTGATTTTGTCATTATTTGTCACACCATTTATCTATTTCCTTATTTCCTTTCTTCACTGGGCTATTTTTCCCTGTTGGAGCCCCATCGTGCTTTTCCAGGTAGGGTATTATCTGAATGAAAAATAGTAGCAGTAATAATAATGATAATAATAATAATAATAATAATAATAATAATAATAATAATAATAAAATTGTTTTGCCAAACTCATGGATATTTTTTACTCATAGACTCCTAGCATATTTAGGTGGTTTTGAAAGATGAATACCAACGTTAAAATTTTGACTAGCGTACATTTCACACTCAGACACCTTCATACACATAAATGGAATATCTTCAATTTACTTTAAAGATACCATTTCGTATATTAGAAATATTTAGAACTATGTCACGATTTCTCATGATAATTATGATAATTCCGGAAATATTGAATATTTGAAGAATTATAGAATTTCTAAGCGCTTGTAAGTTTAAAGAAGTCATATATACTCAAAGGCATATCGTCAATGCAAAGATATTGATACTGAGAACCCACAGCCCTTGTCTTACAGTCATAATTGGAGCTTGTTTAATACCAACATCGGCGTCGATGACCTTAGATGTCAGGATGCAAGAACACTATAAATCAAACAATCAATTAGGATCAACTTTATGCACCATTAACTACTTCCAAGCACTAATTCTAGCTCGATGTAGGGTTAGGGATTTGGAACCATATGTCTACATTCTGGAAATGAAATTGATGCAAAAGGAGTAACAACACCCGCATTTGCAATGAACTTCCTTTCTAGGCCAAACGACAAATCATGAGTATTGAGTATAGTATGAAAAATAATGGGCTAAGAACATTACTCCGAGAAACACCAGATATTACATTCCTATAGTCACCATGGGACCCATCAATTAATTCTCTCTATAGTATACTACTTAAAATGCAATGATGGTGTTAAGAAAAGACTCACCTAATCTCATCTGTTTGAATTTTTAAACTAAGATTCTATGGTGATCACAGTCAATGGCAAGCTACTACTTCAATCAAGAGTAATTGTAAGAATTTCCCAAGCTCTATCAATGGATTTCCCTACAACGTTAAAAATTGTAGCAAAGGCATGATATACCTTAGGGCCTTTGTGAAAGCCAAAAAGTTTAGTTGATAAAAGATTACTGAAAGTGTGGGGGTAATCAGCGTGGTAAGCAATACCAAAAATTCATTTACAAACTCTACAGTAATTGCAAATAAAATACATTCTTGCTAACTTGATAAAAATAACAGACTACCTTGGAGTTCCGAAATCAGCCATCTTTGTAAAAGAAACAATCGAATCTCTTCCTGCAACTTACGCTTATGAGCTGTACCAAAATTAGCTTTTTTTTCAGGTGGAATTGTATTCCTTTTATTTTTAATCACGAAGTCTGTCAACTACCGCTCTTACCTGATTACAGTATTTCCAGTCAAATCTGATTTTCTACCTTTTCAATAAGATATTCTAACTCAAGAAAAGGAATACGCCCTAAACGTGGTAGCCATATTTTCCTTGCGGAGAGAAACAGACTCTGTCCCTTTATACAATTATGCAAATTCTTAACCATGTTAGCACGAAGACAGTAGAACATAGGATGATACAAGCCTGGGTTCCTAAACATGGAACACAAATAAAAGTTTTTATGTCTGCCAAAAACTTTAATGTCCATAATCTCACAGTATCCACATTCAACATGACTTATCAGATGTAAGGTACTCAGTCCTAATATAAACTGCCCTAATTATTGAGCTAGGAATTTCATTGTTTCATAATTATTGACTTCTAAAAACCTGGAAAAAGAAGCTCAAATAAGTTCTAAGTTTGAGAAACCAAAGTTTCTGACCATGATAGAAATAATACTGTCCGGATGGAACTGTAAGGTCAGTAATATAGCCAGGTAGTTCATGAATAATGCAATACTCCTGAAACTAGAGGGCAAAAGAAAAAGTCTAGTAATGCAGTAGACTTGATTTTTTTTTCAATATATCTAGACAGAAAATGAAATAAAACGATGAAATAGCCTTATGATACATGGAAACAAACTTAACAATAAAAATAACAATAACAATATGTACACGAGTGGCACAAGTAATTCATAGACTAAGGACAAAATCGCGGATAAAATGTGCCAACATATTGGAGCAGGCAATCCACGTAATGCTTATTACCCTTTAGAATAGCCACTTCAGGTAACAGAAAGATAGTCATGATAGTTTTTGAGAACGACTGCCATGAAGGAAACTGAAGGAACAGATTACGAAAAAGACAACCTCTTGGCAAATCCTCAGGAATCCATGGCCCTTCTATTAAGACTGTCCTACGCATTTAAAAAAAAATAAATAGGAAGAAGGAATGATATCTAGATCAGTGTACCAGAGTTACCCTCACACAAGCAAACTCTAATAAAAAGAAGGAAGCTCATGCCTCAGAGGCTATAGCACTACCCAATAAATAGTACTGACTGACTGACCAGACAGTACTAGATTGGACCCTTCTCTCCTGTTACGGTTCACTTTCCTTTTGCCAACACATACACTGAATAGTCTGGCCTGTTCTGTACAGATTATCCTCTGTCATACACATGACAACACTGAGATTACCAAACAATTCTTCTTCACACTAGGGGTTAATTACTGCACTGTAATTGTTCAGAGGCTACTTTCCTCTTGGTAAAGGTAGAAGAGACTCATCAGCTATGGTAAGAGGTCTTTTAGGAGGACAATGAAAAATCAAACCATTGTTTTCTAGTCTCTGTACCGTGGTCTTCCATTGTCTTGGGTTAGTGTTATCTTGCTTAAAGGTACACTGGGGCACACTATTGTATCTAATTTCTCTTCCTCTTGTTTTGTTAAAGTTTTTATAGTTTATATAGAAAATATAAAAGAAAGTTGTTACTCCCCCCCCCCAAAAAAAAAGAAAGTTTATTCATATGTTAATTATTTCAATTTTCCTGGAGTATGCTCACATCCCACTTTAGTGCATATGTTTCATTTTCACAGCTGCAGTGTTTCTGGATTAAAACCATGTATGTAAATTTTTCCATCACATATATTGGTTCCAATTCATAAAAAAGGAAAACAACTATTCATGAATATATTTCTAGATTTCAAGATTTATCTGCAGCATGTCGAAGAAACGAAAGTGGAATGGAGAATATGTTAAGTTTGGCTTCACCTGTGATACAGAGAAGGATGGGACACAGCGTTCACAGTGTATCCTGTGCAGCACACTCTTCTCTAATGCGAATTTAAAACCATCAAAGCTTGATGAGCATTTCAAGAACAAACATGGTGGAAGGGATGCAGGAAATTATATTGTGACATTAAGTGCCAAAAGAGCCAGGTTTGATCAGTTTGGCACATTGCCGACATACAGATTCTCACCAACAGAGAAACCTTTACTGCGTGCTTCATATGAAGTGCATACCAGATTGCTAAATTAAAGAAACCCCATACAATTGGTGAGGAGTTGATCTAACCATGTGTTCTTGAAATGGCAAAGATAGTTCTCGGCAAGGAAGCTGAGAAGAAACTCCAACAAGTGTCATTGTCGAATGATGTGATCCATAATCGAATCATCGATATGAATGGTGACATCCTGAAACAAGTTGTAGCTGACTTAAAGGCTAGTCCAGTCAAGATTAGCATACAAGTTGATGAATCAACAGATGTATCCAACTGTTGTCAGCTATTGGCAGTAGTTCGCTATGTGAACCAAAAAAGGGTGGAAGGAAGTTTTCTCTTCTGTCAGTCCCTGAAGACAACTGCACAATCTAAAGATGTGTTTGATAATATACAAGAATTCTTCTCAAGAAACGAACTTCACCTTGACAGAATTGGTTCAATATGTACCGATGGTGCACCAGTCATGCTAGGCAATCGTTCTGGGTTTGCTGCATTAATGAGGAAAGAAATTCCTAAACTGAAAATCATTCACTGCTTTCTTCATTGCCATGCTCTTGCAGCAAAGACATTGTCTCCAGATCTGGAGAAAACTCTGAATGTTTGTGTTGAGGCTATGAACTTGATTCGCAGCCAGGCTTTGAATCATAGATTGTTTCAGTCACTTTGTGAGGAAATAGGTCAGGAACAGACTGTGCTCTTGTACCATACTGAAGTGAGGTGGCTATCACGTGGTCGTGTGCTATCTCGTGTGTTTGAACTGAGAGGAGAAATTCACCATTTTCTCCATGAACAGGTACAAGAATTGGCCATACATTTCAATGACCCTAGTTTAGTTCAGATGCTTGCCTACTTGGCTGATGTGTTTTCAGCACTCAATGAACTCAATCTCTCTCTGCAGGGAAGGGGACTTAACATTTTCCCTGCAAGCGAAAAATTTGCTGCATTCAAGGAAAAACTAGTCTTGTGGGTAAAGCGTGTGAAGATGGGGAATTTGCTAAATTTCCCCTATCTGGAAGAGGCGGTCAAAGAAAATTCTACCCTGCCTCAAAACTTTGTTGCAAAATTTTTTTAACATGTGCAGATGCTGTTTACTTTCTTTGATGGTTACTTCTCATGTGGAGAGATACAAGCCTGTAATAACTGGATCTTGAATCTTTTCATGCAGAATTTGGAAGATGTTGATGATGATGGCAGTATCAGGGAGGATCTCATCGACATGATACACAATCTTGGAATCCAAATGGAGTTCACCAATAGTCAGCTGGTCCACTTCTGGGCTTCTCAGCTGGAAGCATACCCTGCACTAGCAACGAAAGCACTTGAAGTGCTGGTACCTTTTGCAACTACTTACTTGTGTGAGCAAGGATTTTTTTATCAACTTCACATCAAAACGAAAAATAGAAATCGGCTGAATTCTGAACATGACATGCGAGTAGTAATCAGTACTAAGACAAAAAGATTTGATGCCATTATGGAGAAAAAAAACAACAACAACGAAGTCACATGGTTTACAGTGCAGTACAGACAAAATATAATGTAATTTTGAACCAAATAAAAAAAAATTTTCTTGTTGATACATATTCATAATTTTTTCTCTTGAATCAACTTAAAGCTATATGAATGAATATTAAAAAAAAAGGTTTGATTATTCTATCAAATTTTTATTTTTAGCTTTTTCATATATTCAGAATCCAGGGGGTCCAAGAACTGACTGCTAACTTGAAAAGGGTGCAAAAACTGAAAAAGGTTAAGAACCACTGAGTTAACAACTCTGGACAAGAAGAATATAGGTAGTTCAGATTGCATAGTTTTGTAAGGGGAATGAGCTCTAAAACCCTTTGTAATGAATTACCTCCCTCCTTACATAAAATAAAAAGACTGATCAAACATTCATCAGGAAAGATAACCTATTTTCATATTATTCTCACCACTGTACCCATAAATGTCTTCATTACTTTACATTCAATAAATCTGAATCTCATGAAATTGTTTTAAGGATATATCCACGTCATGAAATATCTCTTCGTTTAATGTTTAATATTAGAGTGAAAGTAATCTCCAACATATTGTTCTATGTAAGTTTGTATACACACATACAAACACTCACACACACATACATACACACACACACACACACACACACATATATATATATATATATATATATATATATATATATATATATATATATTCAGAGAGCCATACTAGGGCCTTATAAGATACGGTATTTACATCTAAAAGAACTATAGAGAGAAAAATTATTTGAATAACACTTATGAAAGCAATCCTATAAAGGAAAAAAAAGAAAAAAAAATGTTTTACGTAGGTGAACCATGTAATGGGAATGGCAAATGATAAAGATTTATCGGGAGTCTTTGGAAATTGCAAAGGAAGCCGAGTGTGTTTGTGTGTGTGTGTGTATATATATATATATATATATATATATATATATATATATAGATATATATATATATAAACAACAACAACAACAACCAATGCACTCCTTTCTAGTCCACTGCAATCATGTTTCATCTCCATGCTGGCCAGTGCGGATTGGTGATGGTAGGAGACTTTAATCTGATCGCCCACAGAAAACCAACTTAGTATGGCTGGTTCTAACTAGTACAGCTCTGCTGATCATGGCGATACCCAAACCTTTTCACCAATTTTAGATATTCTCTCTCTCTCTCTCTCTCTCTCTCTCTCTCTCTCTCTCTCTCTCTCTCTCTCTCTCTCTCTCTCTCTCTCTCTCTCCAGAGAAATGTGTCAACTTTTCCAAAAGCTTTGGGATACTCTCGCTACTTTTGCGTCTACATAGATTTTAATTTCATCCTGGATATTAGTTTTTCGGGTTTATTTTCTGTTTCAATAAATAACTTTTTTTTTTTTAATATCATTTATAATGTTTAATTCCATCTCAACATCTAATTCGGTTTTCTTGTTAACCAGTATGTCCGAGGATAGAATAATTAGATTAATAGAATGATATAATATGATGATGTTAATAATGTCTTTGAAGCCTTGTGTCATAGTTATAATCGAGGCTTCAACTAGTGTTGGATAAAAAGATTATTACAAAAGACCTCTATTAGTCCCGTAGCCTATTTACCATGGCCTTCCACTGCCTTGGCTTAGAGTTCTCTTGCTTGAGGGTGCACTCGTGTACACTGTTCTGTCTTGTTTCTCTTCCTCTTGTTTTGGTAAAGTTTTTATTGTTTATATGGGAAATATTTTTTTAATGTTGTTACTTTTCTTAAAATATTTAATTTTTACTTATTTCCTTTCCTCACTGGGCTATTTTTTCCCTGTCGAAGCCCTTTAGCTTATAGCATCTTGCTTTTCGAACTAGGGTTGTAGCTTAGCAAGTATTAATAATAATAATAATAATAATAATAATAATAATAATAATAATAATAATGATAATAGTAATATTGATATTATTATTATCATTATTATTATTATTATTATTATTATTATTATTATTATTATTATTATTATTATTATTATTATAGTCCATATAAGACATATCTGTTTTGACGTTGTTACTGTTTTCAGAATGATTTATTGTTAATTTTTTCTCATCACTAATTTATTTCCTTATTTCCTTTCCACACTGGGTTATTTTTCCCTACTGGAGCCCTTGTGCTTATAGCATCTTGCTTTTCCAAGTAGGGTTGTAGCTTGTCTATTAATGTAATAGTTATAGTAATAGTGTATATATATATATATATATATATATATATATATATATATATGTGTGTGTGTGTGTGTGTGTATATGTGTGTGTGTGTTAATCATTATCATCATCATCATTGTTGTTCCTAGTCCATTGTAGGACAATGTCCTCACACATGTCCTCTCACTCCCATCTGTTTATGAACTTTCTATGCTAGGTCATACCACAATTTTTCAGAGCTTGTCAATCCACAGTCGTCTTTTTCTTCTCCATCTTCGATTGTAATCTCCCTGGCCTCCTTTTCTTGTTATTTTGTGTCCATACATTTTCTATCATTATAATTATATGCCGTGTTTAGCACCAACGTCCATATGTTTTTCTGTCTCGTAGTGTTGATCCCATCATTATTCTTACAATTGATCTTTAATTCTCAACTATGCTATGTCTTGCATTGTCCTCTTTGTTTCATATTTCCATATGCTTTTCCTCTTTTGGTTTCTTTCTCGTGTCCTGAGGAAATAATTACTGTTTCTCCTAGGTAGGAGTATTCATGAAAATCTCTAAGGGTTCGAAAAGGATTCTTTTTTATCGTCTCTACGTGTCATTGAACAACATCTTAGCTGCACGTTTTTATTTTTTGCATTCCATTTCTGATTTAGCATTATATATATATATATATATATATATATATATATATATATATATATATATATATATATATATATATATATATTTGGGCTCAGGCCATGTCGTCCTGATGGAAGTTCCTATCAGGTAGCTTTCTAGGGTATTTTTAACTACAGTGATATTCCCAGAGAATTTTACCTTAAGGTATCCAGAATTCTAACTCCTGGAGTGAATATCCCTAAATAATCTCACAGAGATATCGCATAATATCAGAGGACGAATTCTTGACACGTCACATAGCTATCTTCACCCCGAACAGTATTAACGCTTTGAGGGTTTACAGTGACAAGAATCTGAAACGAGAATGAAAAAAGAGCCGCTCATAAGGCATCTCTCCTATTCTGTTTCCAGCGTGTATCTGATGAAGGCGGTAGCGCCCTCTTTATTCCTTTTCGTCTAGCTCTACTACTCGGTGTTTTCCCTTGTGTTCTCACGTTATTTTGGATTTAATTCAACATTTTGATGACTTCTCTGGCCTCTTTACTATATATAAATGTAAGCTCTTGTCGTTTTGAATTAAATCAAAAGTGATATTAACGTAAACAAGAGCTGTTGCCTACCGGAGGCATCCTGGATGCTATCGCTCGCTATTTATGGGTCACTTAGTTAGCTAGAGCAACGTTCCAGGTTTGTTATGCTATTTAGCTCCTCCAGGAATGCTTATTTTATACCATCAGTTTTTAGATCTGTGATTTAGGTAATCGATCTTGCCCTTCGCGAGGCTTAGTAGCCCAGGCGTCTGGCCCTAGGACTTTCATGCATGATATAAGTTTTTCCGAGTGTTATATTATTGAAGCTTTAGGCAAATATTTTATACATGTAAGATATTGTTGAATGTTTTTTCCAAGATTGTATACGAGAGAGTTTCGGTTAGGTAATCGATTCTCACCTTTCATAGTCTAGTAATCTAGGTACAGTAGTATACTTTCACACATCCCTGAATGTTCTTTTCTCTTCCGGAGGCTAAGTTCCATCCCTCTCTCCCTCTGTAAGCCTTCGGCTTAATCCTAGTGGTTCTATCTGTATAATAGTTCAGGTATAACTATTCTAGGATATGTCTGTTCTGACCTGATAACCAGAGTGACTGGTTTTTTGGGTTAGGGCAGAACATCAGAGTTTCTAGTCTGTGGTCTGCTTCTTCCTAGCATAGAGAATGAGTCTCCTTTGCTAGGTTAGGGGTAGACACAGGAAGCTTTGCATCCCTAGTCTATGTTGGAAGGATTCTGTAAGAGATGATTCCTTCCTCTAGTGGCCTAGCAGACTGTCCTGTGTAGTTTTTCTCGGGCAGGAGAATGAGTTTTCTTTGTTGCCCGGCGAAATAACTTCACCTAACTTGGTTGTTGTTGGGAGGAGGATAGCAAGTATTGCCAGTCTTCCTCCCTAATAGACAACTCTAGGTTAGGATAAACTTCCCTAACTGCTGAGTGTGTCTCTTGCTAGAACGAAGTCTATAGGACCCTTATTCCTTCCCCACCTCTCTTTCTTTTATTTTCTTTTGGCCGCAGTCCTACTTCCATACCTAGTGTAGGTTAGGATGGAGGACCGGCTAAGCTCTCTGCCGGCTGGCATTACTTGTCGGCCGGCAGAGACCCTTTGTTTTTTGCAGAGTGAACCCCAGACCTCCCTTGGTCTCCCTCCCATGTCTGCCAGTAGAGCCCGGCAGGCTATGGATTCTTTGGAAGCCTGAATGCTACATTCTCCCCTTCCATAAGTTCACTCTTCCTGGGTGGAAGGTCGTATGGCAATGCCGTCTTATAACCTTACATCCATACTGTTTCTCTGACTATTGTGTTGCACCCCTAACCCGGCTGCCGGCTTAACAGCCGACAACCGGGCAGGTGGAGGTTCTCTGGTTCTTGGCTACTGTCGGCAGGCATGGGTATTATTACCTTTGCCTGCCGGCAGTGGAAAAACAGCCCGAATCTGCTGGTCATTACGATTAGTGGCCGGCAGCCGGGTATTAGTGTTTTCAGCTGTTGGCTGGCAATGTTTGCCGGCCGGCACACAATCGCGAATCAGTGGGCTGCCGTCTATTACTTAAAGATAGTATATCTTTTAACTATACAGGGGTAGATGCCGGCCGGCACGTGCAGGCGCACGCCGGAACGTACCGGCGCGTGCTAGCTGACTCAACAGCATGTGATGTACAGTAGTTGCTATATTTGTAATGTAGTACACACTTCATTAGCAGAAACTGCTGTACAGAGCTTGTGATCACACTAAAGTTCTTCATCATAATTAATGTTATCTTGTACAGCCTTTTGTTGAGACCGTGCAATATATAGAAAGTATGTTCTTTCTGTATTCTCTCCATCCCGTATATTAAAACTTTATCTCAAGGTGTGAACTACACCTTAAATTTCTGTTTAGAAAATTACATAATGTATTCTAGAATAGATTTAACCTTAGTTTTAATATCTCGGGAGGTTTCAGCAATTGACTGGACAGGAAATACAAGTATATATCTTTCCTTTCTTTCTTTTATTGCTTTTCTATATAAGCTAAATGTCTCAATATAAGTGAAAGCCTTCACTTGATACTCATGGATTTTTCTTCTCTTTACAGGAGGACCATCCGAGGTGCGGGAGTGTGTTCTGTAATGTCAGCAGTAAGAACTTCTGTGGACATCAAATTTGCAGGAGGCACACACCATGCGCAGCCTCCAGTGGTGATCCCCGCTATTGGGACCCCCCAGGTTTGTAAAGTTTGTTCTAACCTGATTACCGAAGCTTTTGACGACCCTAAGTTAACGGAGTCAAGGGATGCTGCCAGGGAAAAGTTACGATCCTGGGTGAGGGGTTTTCAGAAAAACACCTCAGGCCCCTACCTTCCAAATGAGAAGATGAGGGCCTACCTTTTCCCTAAAGCATCGGCTGATGCAATCATCCCCAGCCTCAGGTGGTGACATCAACTGCTCAGAATCCAGTAGATTCTGAAGTCTCGGCCTCCCTTCAAGACATCCAATTGGACGATAGGATTTCGGAGGTGTCAGATTCTACTGAGATGTACCTTCTAGGAGAAGGTCAGGAGGAGGAGCTGTTCCCGGCTCCTAAAGTAGAAGAGCAAGAAATCGACGAAGTGTCGGTTACATCGGTTCCGGACCCAGAACCTGTTCCTTCTACATCGTCTGCTATTCCAGATGAACTGGGAAGGACTCTTTCTTCCATTGTTGAGATGATCCAACAAATTCAAAGGAAGAATGATGAGAAGGAAGCTGCAATGAAACTGGAGATACATAGACTTGCAGCATCATGTGGGACCCAGAAGCGGCTCAGCGTGAAGGATCTTCCTTTGTGCTCGGATACCATTCCTTGGAGGTATGCCGAACACATGCCAATGACAACCGGGAAGATCGTGATCTCAGAAAAGTTGGGAGCAATTCCCCTGGAAGAAGTGGAATTTTGGCCCAACAAAGATTCTTATCCGGACTGCTATGTCCGTCTTAGGAAGGAGCCAGCCTCAAAGGAGGAGACGGAGCCGAAGGAGGTCATAGTTTTTGACCATAGTAAAGCTCAGACGTTATTAGCGAGCTTGATGAAAGAGAGGGGCTTCACTAACTCAAAGGTGCCTGCCTTGAATTAGGAGCTTCCCTCCTTTGTGGCCTCTCCTACCAGAGCCTTTCCCTTTATGGAAAAGGGATATAAGGGAGCCTTAAAGGCGGTGGAGGCAGGGAAACCAATCCCCTCCAAGCCGTTATCTCTGACCTTGCCCTTGGACCAAGAAGACTGGAAGGACGTACACCTTACCTACTCACTCTGGAAGCTGGAAGCTGATATTGCTGAACGCCAGTTCAGCGAGGCACTTCTAAAACTGTCGGAGGTTCTCTTGCGTAGAGAGCAAGAGACAAAAGAAAGACTTGCGGCATCGATGTCGTTGCAAACGACACTAGAAACGATGGCAAGTGACCCCAAAAACCAGGACATGTTCATGGTTTTGGCCAAAACCCATCTGGCCACAGTTACAAAGGATCTCTATAGCTTTATTAAAGCTAGGAGAGACTGTAGAGAGTTCGTGTTCGCCTCGGCTGCGGTGAAGCACGGACCGAGGAAACTGATCTCCTTTCGTATTTGGGGTAAAGACCTCTTTCCCAATAAAGTGGTTAAAGAGGTAGTAGACAAGGCCGCCACAGAGAATAGGAACTTTCTCAAAAAGTGGGGCTTACATCTTAAGAGAAAGTCTTCTCCGGATGAGGGTCCCCAACCCAAGAAAAAGACAAAAATGCCTAGGTCATCCTCTTGGCTGGTTAAACCCTACCGACAGCCACATCAACAACAACTTCCTGTGACTGCGGTGCCTCAGATAGTGGCACAACCTCCAACCACGTAGCAGCTGGTACCTCAACAAGTGGCGACACAGTCGCCAGTTTTTAACCCAGCCTTCGAAAGGCAGACTTCTTCCTTTAGTTCGAGAGCTAGAGGAACAGCCAGAGGTTCTTCTAGACGCCCTTCAAGAGGAAGGGGATACAGGGGAGGACGCAGTCAAGGAGGCAAGGCCTCATGTCCACAACAGCAAAAGTAAGATACTTCCAGTAGGAGGGAGACTACAGCTATTTAGGGATCGCTGGACCTTCGATCCCTGGGCCCACAGCCTAATTAAAAATGGACTAGGTTGGAGCTGGAGCAGTCATCCACCTCAATTTCCTCAATTCTTCCAATACTCATCCCCCGTTCTGGAAGAATATGTCCGAGAACTCTTAGACAAAAGAGTAATCAGGAAAGTTAAGTCCATAAAATTCCAAGGAAGGCTGTTTTGTGTTCCAAAGAAGGACTCAGAAAAACTCAGAGTCATTCTAGACTTGTCACCACTCAACAAGTTCATAGTGAACTACAAGTTCAGAATGCTCACGCTTCAGCACATAAGGACCCTACTGCCCAGAAGGGCATATGCTGTCTCTATAGACTTGTCTGACGCTTATTGGCACGTTCCAATTAATCGTCACCTCTCCTCCTACCTAGGCTTTTAGTTACATAGAAAACTTTACGCCTTCAGAGCCATGCCTTTCTGGGTAAACATAGACCCAAGGATTTTCACAAAGCTCGCGAACGCTGCCGTCCATCAATTACACCTAAAGGGGGTCCTAGTAGTAGCCTACTTGGACGAGTGGCTGGTGTGGGCAGCATCCAGGACAGAATGCATGCAAGCTTCTAAGATAGTGATCCGGTTCCTGGAACATCTGGGATTCAAGATCAACATAAAAAAGTCTCGACTTTCTCCGGCTCAAAAATTTCAGTGGTTGGGAATCCACTGGAATTTGAAGTCACATCGACTTTCCTTTCTTAGTAAGAAGAGGAGAGAAATAGCAGGATCTGTCAAGAGACTATTGAAATCCAAACAAATATCAAGACGCAAACAGGAGAGAGTGCTGGGCTCTCTACAGTTTGCTTCGATAACAGATCCAGTGCTAAGAGCACAGCTTAAGGATGCAACAGGAGTCTGGAGAAAATAAGCACCAAACGCGCGAAGAGATCTAATAAGACCACTACCGACTCGGCTGCGAACGTTTCTCAAGCCGTGGTCCAATGCCAAACAATTGAAGAAATCAAAACTTCTTCAACCTCCTCCCCCGTCAGTAACTATCCACACAGACACTTCAAAGGAAGGCTGGGGAGGTCACTCTCATCAGATGAGAGTCCAAGGAGCTTGGTCCAATCTTTTCAAGTGATTTCACATCAACTTTCTAGAAGCCATGGCAGTACTTCGGACACTAAAGAAAGTTTCTCCTCGCCACTCGACCCACATAAGACTGGTTCTAGACAGCGAGGTGGTAGTGAGATGCCTGAATCGACAAGGGTCGATGTCACCTCAAATCTACCAAGTGATGTTGGCCATATTCCGTTTGGCGGAAAGGAAGAAATGGCACCTGTCAGCAGTTCACATTCAAGGGTTCCGCAATGTGACAGCGGACGCTCTATCCAAGTTTACACCTATAGAGTCAGAATGGTCCCTTGACGCAGGATTGTTCTCCTTCATCTCGAGTCAAGTCCCAGAGCTGCAGATAGACCTCTTTGCGACGCAAGACAACAAGAAAATAGATTGCTACGTGTCCCCATACGAGGATCCGCTAGCGGAGGCAGTGGACGCTATGTCCCTGGACTGGAAGAGATGGTCCAGTATTTATCTGTTCCCTCCGCACAACCATCTTTTGAAGGTCCTCGATAAGCCGAGATCCTTCAAAGGGAAAGCAGCAATAGTGGCCCACAAGTGGCCAAATAGTGTGTGGTTCCCTCTGGCATTGGAAATACGACTAAAATTCGTACCACTACCGGATCCATCCTTGTCTCAGCGAGTACAGAAGTCGACTGTCTTTGATTCATCACAGAAAACACGGAACCTACATCTCATGATTTTCTCTCCTTAACGATGAGAAAAAGATTCGGTGTTAAAAGTCAGTTCAGACTTTTGGAGGAAACCAG
>NC_090741.1:131921713-131936713 GCF_036898095.1 Palaemon carinicauda | reverse complement strand
TAGCCCGAATGCGACTCGCCTACAACTTTCTGCATTCAGTGCGATCTATACGTTGGTGGGACTATGGCAGTGCTATTTAAAATTTTATGCTTCACATCCAAAAGGGATTGGCGTAAGAAAGGTTAGTGATTTTATTATTATTATTATTATTATTATTATTATTATTATTATTATTATTATTATTGTTGTTGTTATTATTATTATTATTATTATTATTATTATTATTATTATTATTATTATTATTATTATTATTATTATTATTATATGCCGGTAAGAGTATGTATCTGTGCTTGTTTGGAAACAGAATGACATAAAATGGTCTTTTTAATAATATCTTCTCATCATAAAGATCACACTATAAACTTAGAGCAAATTAAAATGAATGCCAGATAACCTCTATCGTGAACGCCAATTCTCGTTAGTTGCGAGAAAAAATAATATTCCAAGTCGGGAGATATTAGTAAAAATCCGAATTATGGCTGAATAAAAGATTTGGAATTAAAACCATTGAAAAAAGAATATTACATCCATTTCTTGTTTTATTTCAGATGTCTAAAGCGAGCTTTACCTCTCAAAATATTTAGTGAGGCCATTTGAATTGCTGTAGAGTTATATTAGGTTAAATTCATATCGACGTAACTGAATTAAACATACACTTCTAGTAATGACATTATATGAATAAAATTAACAAGTGGGAAATCTAAATTACATACAGTCGTATAAAACCTTCTTTCATAAAATTGCGTTATTTCATCGATTCTTTTATAATGACTTATAAGGTCACCCTTTCTAACTTGAAAACACATGTCCCATATATGAAACAATTGATTACTGTATATTTTTGTAATAATTCGTTATTATTATTATTATTATTATTATTATTATTATTATTATTATTATTATTATTATTATTATTATTATTATTATTATTATTATTATTATTATGTCTTGAAATGAAAAGTTGGTCAGTACAACTTCTACCTTTTCCAAATCCTCCTTGTTCATATGTCAGTTTTTCATCAATTTTTCTTTCTAATCTCTCAAGTATAAACATATAAACTTTAAGAGACGACTGACGTAAGCGCGATACCTCTGTAGTTATTGCCATCAATCAGGTCTCCCTTTTGGCCAAACTCACCTTCATCAGCTTTGCTTTCCAGGCTACATTCTACAAAATAATTTTGTAAGTAATCTGGGGTGGGGGGCGGGGTGTCACGTAATGTTTCATCATCATTATTTTACCAGTTATCCTATCGTATGCAGGGGTTTTCGATGTCCAGTTATTTTAATGATAGCTTCGACTTCTAGTACACCGAATTTTTTTATGGGCTTATTAAGGTCTTCCTCAACTTCAGGTATATCGATAGATATATTCCCTTTATATATCCTTTTCATGACCTTATTGAAGTATTTCATCTAACGTTAACTTTCCTCATCTTTTGTTGTTATGAAAAATCCATCTCTCTTTTAGATGGGTAATAATAATAGTGAGATACACAATCAAGCCTAACAAACGTGTGCGAATTGTTGAACAATTCAGTGTCTTAATATTGCATAATAATTCTATTCTATTCTAGTTATCCAAAATTTTAATTTTTCCTTTTTTTTCAGAAATCTCTAATCATTTATTAGAGACTTGCCATTATTACTAAATCAGTAGTTATAATTCATTACAAAATAAGTTTAGATTGGTGTTTTTCTATTAGTTATTCATAATTGTGTAAGTAAATAGCAAATAGTATTGTTATATATATGATGGTTCGAAGCTTAGTCAAGTGACATTTCGTTAGGAAAGATATGCAAATGAAATGAGTGTAAATTGAGGTTATTCATATAACCGATATTTTCAAGGATCTTGAAAAGAGTAAATATATTTCTATATTTCCAATACGACCTTGATAAAAGAGATAACTGACGTCACTTATAAAATAGTTATATACAAACGATGTTACATTCATAGTATGTAAACGAAGAAAATAAAATCATGTTTGAAAGAAATTCGTTTTAACAGGAAATGATACAGCTAGACATTTTGTTGAGACCCCATTTATCAAGTTTAAAGTAAGTGGGAAGTTTGTCCAGAAAGAAATTCGTGCGAGGAAAACTTCCCATCTTTCCTGTTCTGCTTTTCTGAAGAACTTTCCCTAAGGATCGAAAAATGGAAACTAAAGGTCACCTTCATTAACCTCTTTCCCTAAAAGTGGGAAAACTTAGATTGTTAAGTACTTTCTTTTTCTCGCTCTTGGCAGCAGTATCATATGGTTGTTTTCCGGTGTTCTAGGTTTTCTTAGCCTTCTCTGTTTGAAAAATACATCCATACCTTAATGGAGCATTTTTTTTTTCATAATTCCAAAAAATTTCAAATTTTTTTTTAATACAGATAATAATTGAATATATCAAGTCATAATCAGTTCCATTTTTCCTCCACACATTTAAAGTAAATTATGAAAGTAACACAAAAATGCTTCTACAGTATATTGAAACTTCTCAACAACAAGAGCAATAATGTTAATATCAATCAATATAGTATTAATTGTAATAGTTTTTTTATGACTCCATTTTAGTCTAATTTCCCCCTAACTTATTACTGATATTGCAACGACAGTACCAATAACCATAACAAGTATTTGCTTGATAACACTAAAACATCGCAAGAGATATTGATCTATTTACTCGAAAAGGTCAATCAAATCAGTTCACTTTCCGCTTAGTTAACCCTTGTCAACCTATATAGTATGAAAAGAAATGTGAATAAAAAAATAGCCAACTATCCTGAAAGTATAGGAAAATTCCTCATAGTATTAAAGATCAATAACTTTAATTCCTTATCTCTTACTGGAAATCAAAGCCGCAAATAGAATTGATGATCGAAAACTCAATCGTTTTTGAGGCAACAGAGAATATTTCCGCTAAGACCTCTTCCATCTAAATTTCAGTGACACCTAAACATCAAGAATGCTGAGAAAAGTGTTCTAATCTGTGTACACACATACCAGCGTTTGACTTGTTGTATAGTTGGCGTCAAAACTGATGCAATCAATTTCAGAGGACTTTGTTCGAAATTCACTAATTGGCAACTAACTACAAGGTGTATCTCCAATACTGATTTTTTTCCAACATTGGAAAATGTATCATACAAAATAAAGCTAACATACGATGCAAAATTATCAAACCTATGATATTTATAAGAACTTATCAAAAAATTACGGTAATGATAATTATTTCAAGTTATATTAATTACTTGAATATATAGAGACGAGAAAATTCTAAATTAGCCTTCAACACAGGATTAACAACATTACCAATGTATTCTTCGTGCAAAGTGAAAACAAATAATTAACATTGTTGTGTATTATTAATAATATTAGTGAAGATGCATAAAACCTGACCAGTATAAATATATTTTAAAGGGAAAGTATCAGTAACCTTACACATTCAACCAAAGATACACCCTAGAATAAGAATGGGAATATATATATATATATATATATATATATATATATATATATATATATATATATATATATATATATATATATATATATATTGGTGTGCTTCTTTTATAAGCACACATTGAGTATGTGTTGTTTCAGATGTGTATAGCCGGATAACAGAGTACATCTTATTAGCTTTAAAAGTATTTATTAGTAAAAACATCAGAGTTGAACATCTCCATCACTGGAGGGAGCTGGGTTGGTCAGATGACCAATTCTGGTGAAGTATAGATATGAACTGACTAACTTATCGATATCACAGATATCGTATGCTTAGTTTATATAAGTTTCGTCACAATCTCGGAAGACACCTGCATCCGGTGACGTCACAAACTTTCACACGCTGAGGCATGGTGTTGACAGTTAAGAAAAATGTCACATTGTTGAGGCTGCATTGTACGTCCTGTTTATGATTTGAATGACTACAGCAAGTCCCACGGCTAGCACCTTCATCCAACATGACATATTACGTCATGTGTTTTAAACATGTAATATCAACTATTTTAACTATTACATAAGCTCGGCCAGCTATCTCAATTTTTTCACAAAAATTTAACAACAAGCCAAAACATGGTTACTAGGTGTGACTGGACATATGTATTATTCTTTGTTTAACTTTAGCCATAATCAAACGAGGACAAATGTCCAAATAGGCACATCAAAAAATAATAACAATAATGCATATGAAAAAGATATTACCAAAGCAAAAAAAAAATGCATGATAAAATAAAGATCATATATATGGTACATTGCTAGCAAATGATTATATGGTACCAAAAAAAAAACTTCTGACTTACATATGATTCGGTAACTTGTTAAGCAATAATTGTTACCTTTGTCAGAAACATATATTAACATAATACTAAATTTTTTAGTGCACAAACACGAATTCCTGGTACGTACACGTACCACGGTTTCGTACATATATATATATATATATATATATATATATATATATATATATATATATATATATATATATATATATATATATATATATATTATTATTACTATCCAAGCTACAACCCTAATTGGAAAAGCAAAATGCTATAAGCCCAGGGGCTCCAATAGGGAAAAATAGCCCAGTGAGGAAAGGAAATAAGGAAATAAATAACTGAAGAGAACAAATTAACAGTAAATCATTCTAAAAAACGTAACAACGTCATAACAGATATGTCATATATAAACTATGAACAACTTCAAAAACAAATATGCCATATATAAACTATAAAAAGACTCATGTCCGCCTGGTCAACAAAAAAGCATTTGCTCCAACTTTGAACTTTTGAAGTTCTACTGATTCAACAACCCGATTAGGAAGATCATTCCACAACTTGGTAACAGCTGGAATAAAACTTCTAGAGTACTGCGTGGTATTGAGTCTTATGATGGAAAAGGCCTGGCTATTAGAATTAACTGCCAGCCTAGTATTACGAACAGGATAGAATTGTCCAGGGAGATCTGAATGTAAAGGATGGTCAGAGTTATGAAAAATATTATGCAACATGCATAATGAACTAATTGAACGACGGTGCCAGAGATTAATATCTAGATCAGGAATAAGAAATTTAATAGACCGTAAGTTTCTGTCCAACAAATTAAGATGAGAATCAGCAGCTGAAGACCAGACAGGAGAACAATACTCAAAACAAGGTAGAATAAAAGAATTAAAACACTTCTTCAGAATAGATTGATCACCGAATATCTTAAGAGACTTTCTCAATAAGCCAATTTTTTGTGCAATTGAAGAAGACACAGACCTTATATGTTTCTCAAAAGTAAATTTGCTGTCGAGAATCACACCTAAAATTTTGAAAGAGTCATACAAATTTAAAGAAACATTATCAATACTGAGATCCGGATGTTGAGGAGCCACCGTCCTTGACCTGCTTACAATCATACTTTGAGTTTTGTTAGGATTCAACTTCATACCCCATAACTTGCACCGTGCACTAATTTTAGCTAGATCTCTATTAAGGGATTCACCAACCCCAGGTCTACATTCAGGGGATGGAATTGATGCAAAGAGAGTAGCATCATCTGCATATGCAACAAGCTTATTTTCTAGGCCAAACCACATGTCATGTGTATATAGTATGAAAAGTAATGGGCCAAGAACACTACCCTGTGGAACACCGGATCTCACATTCCTATACTCACTATGGTGCCCATCAACAACTACTCTTTGAGATCTACTACTTAAAAAATCAATAATAATGCTAAGAAACGACCCACCCACTCCCAACTGTTTCAGTTTGAAAACAAGGGCCTCATGATTAACACGGTCAAAGGCAGCACTAAAATCAAGGCCAATCATACGAACTTCACGACCACAATCAAGGGATTTCTGTACTGCATTGGAGATTGTAAGAAGGGCATCACATGCTCCAAGGCCTTTACGAAAACCAGATTGCAAACTAGGGAATAGATGATTACCTTCAGCAAACCTATTAAGACGTTTTGCCAGAAGACGTTCAAAAACTTTAGATAATATGGGAGTTATGGAAATTGGGCGGTAATCAGTGGGACTTGAGCTACCACAAACACATTTACATAGAGGAGTAACATTACCAATTCTCCAACAAGTGCTAAAAGTTCCTCTTCTTGCTAACTTGCGCAAAATAACAGATAACTTCGGAGCTAAGAAATCTGCTGTCTTTATAAAAAACAAAGGAAAAATACCATTTGGGTCTACACCTCCATAAGCATCAAGGTCCATCAACAGAGCTTTAATCTCACGAGATCGAAAAGCTAAACTAGTTAGTTTAGCCTCAGGAAAACAGGAATAAGGAAGTTCAAGTTTTTCATTACTCTGTTTACTGTCAAAAACATCAGCCAAAAGGGTTGCCTTTTCCTTTGGACAGTGAGTGACTGAGCCACCTGGTTTAAGTAAAGGAGGAACTGCTGCATCTACACCAAAGAGTGCAGATTTAAGGGTAGACCACCATTTATGTTCCTGAGTTGTACCAGAGAGGGTTTCTTTTATGATTAAATTGCACTCCTTTTCAGTTGAGGCATAAACTCTCTCAGCAAAAGCTCGAAGCTGAGTATAGTTGTTCCAGGTCAAATCTGATCTGTTACCCTTCCAAAGGTGATAGGCCTCCTGCTTCTCCAAATAGGCACGTCTACAATCATCATTGAACCACGGTTTGTCCTTCATTCGGTACCTTAGCACACGAGAAGGGATACGCCTATCAATTATGTTGACTAGATTCTCATTCAAAGAGACAACAGGATCTACACTATTATATAATTGTGACCAATTCAAGCACAAAAGATCATGCAAAATCCCATTCCAGTCTGCTTGGGATTTCATATAAATTTTACAGGAATATGATATATCAGGGACAGGCTGCTCAGTCTTCACTAATAATGAAATCAAGGCATGATCAGAAGTCCCAACTGGAGAATCAACCTTACTAGTTATAACGCCAGGGGAGTCAGTGTATACGAGGTCCAAGCAATTACCAGACCTGTGAGTAGCTTCATTTATGATTTGCTCACAGCCTGATTCAGAGGCAAAGTCTAAAGCTCTTAAGCCATGGCGATCGGTAGGAGAGATAGAACTTAACCACTCCCTATGGTGAGCATTAAAATCACCAACAAAGACAAAAGAAGCCTTTCTATCATCTTCTTGTATCTTAGCCATAATGGTAAGAAGACAATCGAAGATAGAATCATCCATGTCTGGATTCCGGAAGATCGAACACAAATAAAAGTTGTTATGCCTGCCACAAACTTTTATTACCTGAATCTCATGACATCCACATTGATAGCAGGACTTATGAGAAGCAGGGTACTCGGTCCTAATATACACCGCCATTCCCCTGGCCCTAGGAATGGCATCACGTTTCAGCATTATTGGCTTCTTAAAACCAGTTATAAGGAGCTCAGATGAGTGCCTCATATTAGACACCAAAGTTTCTGAGCACAAAAGAATATCATACTGTCTGGACGCAACTGGAAGGTCTTGGATATTTGCATGAACACCACGAATATTGCAATACAGAAGACGACATTGACGAAATCTAGGACGTACTGGTCCCGGATTTTGCTCAATGTCTCCAGACAGCATAAGAATTAATAGAAATAAAAAAGAGACATCATACTTAAAAACTAGATTAACAAGAATTATAACAAAAACAATAGATACAGAATAATAAAAAAAGTGATTGATGATACCCATAGACTATAGTAAAAAGTCGGAAAAACTGGTCAACATGGAGGAGCCGATACACCATACAAGGCTAAATACCCTCCAGGATAGCTACTTCAACTGAAGGGAGGACAGTAAGGATGGTTTTGAGAAGAAAAAATCAGAAAAAGGAAAAGACAACCTCTTGATAAACCACCAGGCATCCATGGCCCTTCTATTAAGCCTGCCCAACACACCATTTCAAAAAAACAAGAGGAAGAAAAAAAATAAGATAGAATAGTGTGCCCGAGTGTACCCTCAAGCAAGAGAACTCTAACCCAAGGCAGTGGAAGACCATGGTACAGAGGCTATGGCACTACCCAAGACTAGAGAACAATGGTTTAATTTTGGAGTGTCCTTCTCCTAGAGGAGCTGCTTACCATAGCTAAAGAGTCTCTTCTACCCTTACCAAGAGGAAAGTACACTGAACAAATTGCAGTACAGTAATTAACCCCTTGGGTGAAGAAGTGTTAAGTATCTCATTGTTGTCAGATGTATGAGGAAAGACGAGAATATGTAAAGAATAGGCCAGACTATTCTGTGTAAGTGTAGGCAAAGAAAAAATAAGCCGTGACTAGAAAGAGGGATCCAATGCATTACTGTCTGGCCAGTCAAAGGATCCAATACCTCTCTAGTGGTAGTATCTCAACGGGCGGCTGGTGCCCTGGCCAACCTACTACCTTATATATATATATATATATATATATATATATATATATATATATATATATATATATATATATATATATATATATATATATATATATATATATATATATATATATATATATATATATATATATATATATAGGGCTGATATATTTTATTAGATGCCCATAGATTCTGTTATATATTTTTTTTTTCTTTTCTTTTTAACATTCCGGCTTATATATTTTTATTAAATGCCGAGAGAAAAAATGATTTATATCTTTTTTTTTTTTTAAATGTTGTTTTAAATGTATTTTTAACAATGCAAATGCAGAAAATTTCTTCAATTACATATTACTAGCGTACTAACAGCTTTTCTTACAAACACTTCCCGACAATGTACTCCTTTAGCGAATGAGGTGGCCACTCAAACGGCTTTAAACTGAATCAAATACGGAGTATTGTCGGGACAAGGCGAAACATTCTTTTGTAGCTGCATGCTGTGCCGTAACCTACGCCAAACAAGGATGTTCACGGCGATAAATATCACCACCGTGAAAGCCAGACCCGCTAGTAGTATGGGGTGAAGGATTTCCTTATAAGTCGATGACAGGTGGTCCCTTTCGGTAAGCTTCATCAACCGCTTTGCAACCTGTCTGTTATACGGGAGAGGGAGTGCTGGCATTGTAGAGGTCCACGTGAAGTTCGCGAAGTAGGCTCGTTCTCTGATGAGTGTCCGTAGACCAGTCACCATGGAATTAGGGGAAGTCCCGATACAACCATCTACTGCGACGAAGATGTGGGTGAAGGACGTGGATCTGTCAGGGCATGATACATTGAAGCCGTCCTTGTCGTATCGTATCCACGAGCCATTGTTCAGTCTGCAATTGAACTCATTATTGTCAAAGGGATAAAGCTTATCCAGACAATTTTCACTTGTATGGGAGAGAGCACCGTCTAGCACTATACCTAACTCGCATGAATCCATTAAGTTTTTATGGAATTCAAATGAGTCAGCTGTACATATTTTTCTATCCATTGCGTCTGAACAGTGAGTTAATTGATTTAAGTCTTTAATGACCGTATATGTTTCCTTGTCTGGGGAAATCAATACGTGTCCTGTCAAACTGGATATTACTGGATTTGAGTGATTCGTCATGAAAGTCGGAAATGGTGATATTCTGTAAGATTGCCAGGCAGAAGAATCAAAGGGAATTGTAATCATAATCTTGTTATTATCTACGTTTACTGTAATTAGACTGTAATAAAATTCTAACCTATGTTCGTCTAACAAAGGAACATAGCCTAGTTTATCCCTTCCGTTCTCCAGAATTAACTTTAAGTAACTTATAGGCAACAAATGGGGCGACAGTACACCTTTAGTTGCTAACGTGATAGCTTCTACATAATCCTTGGATTTCTCAATGAAATGTGCAATTCTGTTATGTATGTGATCTATCTTTGAATCATAATACGTTAATGTTGCCAACAAATCCTCTACTTCCATAATCTGAACGATATTATTTGAATGTTCATTTACTAAATCCATAATTTTATTGATTGAAGCTAACTGATTCCTTAGTTCTGACATAATCAATTCATCTTCATGAGTCAAGAACTCAATTTTCTTATTTTGATTACTAATTTTAAGACGATTGGAAATTCCTAAACCTAAACTTGCAACAGACCCAAAGATGTTTAATGCAGCATAAATAATCGGATTCCGTCTTTCTTTATGTTCGTATCCTACAGTTCACATCAAAAGGTCATAAGCCAAAGATCCTGTCTCGTCAGTCTTATTTTTCAAGTCATCAGATAGCATCTCTGCAACTTTTAATGTTGATCCAAGCAAACTCTCTGTAGTCAAATGAAAATGTCTTCTATGCAACTCATCCAATGAGGCAGAAAACCTTGAAATGGCGGTTCTTAAGCTAGTGACATCATTCTCTTGAAGAAAAATTGCTTGCATATTCACTTCTACAATTACGTTGGTTGATGTAATAAAAACGTCTTCTTGTCTTTCAACTATAGTGCCATATCTAAAATTTATACTTTTAGTTTTAGAGCTCATCCCACACGAGAAAAATGTCTGAGCGAAGAATATCACTCCCAACAACAAAAAATTCATCTTGGAAACCTGTAACGAGAAAAATATATGTAATTACTCCTGTATTAAAAAGAAAACTTTTAATCATATAAAATAAAAAAAAATTTTCCCTCATTTCTTTTCCTCTCTTTTCTTTTTAATTTCTTATGTGAGCCAATGGTACTATTCTCTCATCCGTGGGTTGGGATGTTTTGAACTCTAAACCTATTGGCCGTTAATGTTTCCAAAATGTTAAATGGGCCTTCAAACTTAGGTGTTAGTTTATAATTGAGCCCTTTTCGTACATTGATTTGAATATATACGTTATCAACCACGGTATATGTTTTAGTTGGTTTCGCTGTTTTATCATGATTCCTTTTCATTATGATTTGTGATTCTTCTAAATTCTTTCGAAGGATATCATATCGACTTATACTTGCATTTATACATTCTTTTAAAGGATTTGATAGATTAGTTGTAGGCGTTAATACATGGAAAGGCGTTCTAACTGGGGTACCATACAATGCTTCATGCTGTGACATTTTAATTGATATATGATGTGAATGATTCAGAGTACTCAGTGCCGCTGGTACTGCAATATCCCAGTTGGGGTCTGATCCCCCTAGTGTTACCCTTAATATATTTAATATCTTCCTATTTGCTCTTTCCACTAGCCCATTCGACTCTGGGTGATATATCATGGTATTTATTTTCTTTATGCTGAGGAATTCACACAATGAGGTAAGAAAGTGATTATTAAATTCACCACCCGAGTCTGAGATTATCATGTGTGGAATTCCATGTTTACAAACGTAACACTCGTAAAACTTCCTAGCGCATTCAATCGCAGTTTTAGTTTTAAGCGCTATTAGTTCTGTATATCGAGTTAAAGCATCTATAATTACTTAGAGGTGCTTATTTCCTCTGTCTGACTCGTAAAATCCTGTTAAAAAATCGAAATGTATTCTTTCAAAGGGTTGTTTGGGCACAGGATAAGCTCCTAGGCTGACAGGTGTTTTTGTATGCCCTTTGTTTTCCTGACATGTGCGACAATTAGCTATGTGTCTTTTTATATCTGTAAGCATTGTATGCCAATTAAACAATGATTTGGCTTTCTGTGACATTAATGAGAACCCCGGGTGTCCATGTAATGGATTTGAATGCAACCAATTCAGGACAGTGGAAATAAGTGAGATTGGTACTACTACCTGGTCGTTAGTTACATGTGGTGTATTGCGGGTTTTCCTTGTCACAGTCCTACACAGAATATTATCTTTGATTATAAAATTCTGCTGCTTATACTTTATATATTCCTTTTCCTTATGATTGCCTTTCAAAGCATTTATAATTGTTTCTATTTTCTGATCTTTTCTTTGCTCAGTCTGTAACAATTCAGCGCTCCAGCCTAAATCTTCTTTTTCAGATATTGTTTTTACAATAGGCATGGATGTTGATATATCTATTAATTCAGCTAAAGGCTCCGTACAAGATGACACGGGGTTGCGTGATAATGCATCCGCAATGATATTTGCTTTCCAAGGTAAATACCCGATTCTTGCGCCAAAATCTTGAATGATCAAATGCCACCGAGTTCGTTTAGGGCTGTGGTTGGAGCCGTTAAAGAACTCTGTTAGTGGTTTATGGTCAGTAAGAACCTTAACGGGATAACCGTAAATTATGAACTTAAAATGCACTAGCGAATTAACAATAGCTAGCCCTTCCTTGTCTATTACTGCATACTTACTTTCGGAAGTTCTCAATTTTCGAGAATAGAAAGCTATCGGGAAAAATTGTTTATCATATTGCTGAAGCAATACCCCTCCTACTCCTAAGTCTGAGGCGTCTGTTGCAATGAAGAATTCCTTACCGAAGTCAGGAAATTTTAAGATAGGAGAACTACACAGTTCATCTTTCAAAGTATTAAACGCCTGTTGATGTTGCTCAGACCATATGAAATCTACGCCCTTCTTCGTAAGATTAGTTAAAGGAGCGGCTATTATTGAATAGTTGCGTATAAAATGCCTGTAATATCCACTACAACCAAGAAATTGCTGTATTCCCTTGACATTAGTAGGTATGGGAAAATTACGTATAGCCGACACCTTATCATGGACTACTTTAAGACCTTGGCTTGACACCATGAAACCCAAATATATCAATTCTGTTTTGAAAAATTCACACTTACTAATCTTTACCCTTAAGTTATGTTGTCTTAATCTCTGTAGTACTAGTTCTAACTTACGTAGATGTTCTTCTAAGGTGTTGGAAAAGATTACAAGATCATCCATATAGGCATGCAATATATCCCCTAACAAGTCTCCAAACACTATGTTAATCATTCTTGTAAATGTTATAGGAGCACAACGTAAACCAAAAGGCATCCGTAAAAATTCATAATGTCCCCTGGCTGTACTGAAGGCTGTGTATGGGATACAATCTTCTTGTAATGATATCTGGTGAAAGCCTTTAAGTAAGTCCAAACTGGTAAAATATTTATTTTGACCTAACAAAGACAAAATATCGTCAGTACATGGCACTGGGAATCGATCAGGGATTGTTTCCTCGTTTAGACGACGAAAGTCGACGCAGATACGCCATGTTCGATCTTTTTTCGGTACAACTATTAAAGGAAAATTATAAGGGCTGTTTGATTTCCTAATGACTCCTTCTTCTAGCATTTTACCTACTTCATCATTTATTTCATTCTGGAATTTCATAGGGAGTCTGTACGAGGGTACATAGATAATTTTCTGCTTGTCCTTTAACCTTATTTGATGCTCGATCACATCTGTTTTTCCTAAGGATCCATCCGTAGTGGAAAAAACATCATGATATTTAGTTAAAAGTTCAAAAATTTTCTGCTGAATTTCTTCGTCTTGAATGTCCTTATTGATTTTATTTTTAATAGATCGCAAAAGAGATTCATCCGCAACTGATTGAGAGTGATTGATTTCACTTCTACATCCAAGATATGTTGATCTTTGTGAATTACTAAAGTGTTATTTAAATGATCACAGACTTCAATATTACATTGTTGATGTGAGCCTACTGTATAAATAGCTTGTGTGACAGACAATCCGTTAGTTTTCAAAGTATCGGAAAGGATTAATATTTCAGATCCCGGTAATGTTTTCTTTATTTGCACTATTAAATTCGAAGGTACGTTTGGTTCGATAGATTGCGTGCAAGATGATATTACGGGTGAACGAGAATTCTGCTGGGTCGCGTATATTATTTCTTTATTAGTGAGACAAGTTATTGGTTCTTCAACGTACGTTACGGTTACATTTGTCGTCTCCTTTTTATCCAAAACTGATTTTAAGGTATTAGAAGACTTATAGAATTTCCCTTTGATATACACGCCGTGCTTGGCAGGGGCTAAGATAATGTTTTGATTTCCCATAGATGGGTATCCTATAATTACAGCTGGATACATATTAATGTTTTTTACAACAACAAATGTATCGGCAAACGTGCGATTACCGACTCTGAACTGAACATGAGTTATGCCTATGACATTTAATTCATTATTTCCTATACCCGAAAGTCTAATTCCGGATTTTTCAATCGGAAAGTTCGAAAACAACAAATGATGTGTCTTCAAATCCATGATATTACGTGGACTACCAGAATCAAAAAATAACGTAAAGGATTTGTGTTCTAAATTTACAGCATATAAGGTTGGCCGTAACTCATTTTGGCTTATTATTGTATGAATTCGTTGCAAATCTATGGGAGCATGCACTGTTTTACTTAATTCGGCCGTGTGTTTCATAGGAAAATCTATTGTCTCACAATTATCTGATAAAACATTAAATTGATTATTCAATACTATTGATGTTGACATGAATGACCTTGACCCAACATCACTCTCTTCCCCTCCAGAGTTAACTATGTGGTATTTGCTTTGCTCTGCACATTCTGAAAATTAATCTGACCTTGCGAGGTCTGGTTTGACGACCCAGGCTCAGCGATATTTGAAGAAGTGTTTGTTTGTTTTGGACTCTGAACTGCATTGACATTTGGTTGTTTCTTCTTATTGTTAAAATGAGGATTTTTCTTTTTACTTCCATATGGAACTGACTGTGGAATTGACTGTGTATTTCTGGGATATTGTTGTGTCTTACGCGAGTAACATTGACTATATGAATGTGTTGCAGTGTTGTGAATCCAGCAAAATTTCGTTCTGCAGTCTGCGCTTAAGTGACCTTGACGTTTGCAGTTATAACATGTCATTCCCGCTACTTGACTGTTAACTACGTTCACTGTTTGTGGCTTTGTTTCATTCTTTGCAAAAACTTGAGTTAACACGGGATTGAGATCTGGACACTTGGACATGTGTTTCTTTATCTGTTTATAGACATCCAATTCCGTACTTGCAGGCGTTAACTTCTTATCAAAACACCGCACTAAAGCTTCAGGCAACATAAGTGTCATGCAAGTTAAATACATTAATCGTAAAAAATCTTTCACGGAGATGTTATCGCTAGTAACCCAAGTGGAATGACCTAAAATGTCCTGATATTCGTTAAGCCTATCAGCTATGAGAGCTGCTCTCTCAATAACATTAAGCCGAT
>NC_090741.1:131904213-131911713 GCF_036898095.1 Palaemon carinicauda | reverse complement strand
ATCATAATGAGAGATTCAACAACCCCAGATCTACATTCAGCAGATGGAATTTATGCAAAGAGTGTAGTATCATCTGCATAAGCAACAAGCATGTTTTCTAGGCTAAACAACATAACATGTGTACATAATATGAAAACTAATAGGCCAAAAACAGTACCCTGATGAACACCAGGTGGCCCCTAATAACAACTCTTTGTGGTCTAATACTTTTAAAACTTAACTGTTTGAATTTAAAAACAAGGGGCTCATGAATATTGCGATCAAATTAAGCACTAAAATCATGACCTATCATACGAACTTGCTAACTGTTATCATGGGACTTCTGTACAATATTGAAGATTGTAAGAAGGGCATCACATGCTCCACGGCCTTTGAAAAATCCAAATTGTAAACTAAGCAGCAGATGATTACCTTCGGTAAACCTATCTAGATGTTTTAACGAAAGATATTAAAGAACATCAGATAATATGGTAGTTATGAGAATTGGGCTGCAATCAGTTGAAATTGAGGTACCATAAAAACATATTTACATAAGAAAATAGTTTTACCAATTATCCAATAAGTCCTATTAGCTCCTCTTCTTGCTAAATTGTGCAAAATAGCATATAACTTTGGAGCTCAGAAACCTGCAGTCTACATTGAAAACATAGGAAAAATACTATGTGGGTCTACATCTCCATAAACATCAAGGTCCCTTAAGAGAATTTTAATTTCACCAGATTGAAAAGCTGTATTAGTTAGTTTAGCCCCATAAAAAGCAAGAAAGGAAATAAAGTTCCTCATTACTTCGTTTACAGCCAAACACACCAGCCGAAACAGTTTTATATTTCTTTGGATAGTGAGTGACAGAGCCATTTGATTTAATGAAGGAAGAACTGTTGCATATACTCTAAAGAATGCATATTTAGGCGTGGCCCACAACTATGTTCCTAGATTTCATCAGAAAGGTTTCATTCGATGAATTGATTGTATTTCTTTTCAGATGAAGTATAAACTTTCTGAGCAAAAGGTCTTAGTTGAGTGTAGTTATTCATAGTCAAATATAATCTAATTATTTTTCCCTAGGTACCTTATACACAAGAAGGAATATAGCCACTAATTATGTTCATTAGATTATATATCAAATAAACAATAGGCTCAACACTATTATACAATTGTAGTCAATTCAACCCCAAAAGATCTCTCAAAATACAATTCAATCATGCTTTAAATTTTATATAAATCTCACATGAGTATGTCGCACACTAATGAAATAAAGGCATGATTAGATGTACCTACTGGAGAACCAACCTTACTTCTTATAACGGCAGGGGAGTCTATGTAATAACGTCAAAGAAGTTAACAGACTTGTGATCTTCATTCATGGTTTGCTCACAAACAAATTCAGAGGCAAAGCTCAATGTGTAGTGTGTCTAAGGATATAAATGCTGTAAGTCTTAGACTATATAATTTTAGTGAGAAAAGTAAGACAATAGAGTAAATTTGATGTGAATAAATGCAATAGCGGCTGTGTTCGCTACCTAATCAACTGTATATACTGGTGACACGTGATCAACAAAATTTTTATCAAAATATTTTAAATCTATCGTTCATTTTGTTATGTGAAAGGCAAGCTAATTTTATATGATACCTAACTTTGGTATTAAAGTTACTGATTGGTAGGCGATTGTACCTTTTTTCTGTTCCCCATATGCTCGTATACTGTAACAGTATTCATTTTTTTTTTATCTCATTCTCTCCCTGCACTGATATTATAACCTGTTTTAGCTTGCCTCTACATGTATTTGTTTGGCTTAACTTGAGACTCTTTTTCGTAACCGTTTGTATATAAACTCGTTATATGTTGAATAAAGATCTATTACACCCATCTCGCCTCTGTAATAAACTAACAGTGACCTCGCACAGTGACCACCATCTACCTCCCACCTTCCCCCTTAATGGTGTGCTCTAGTGCTTGACCTTGCCCCATCCAACCGTGACTCTTTTATCCATGCAACATCCATGAAGCCACCACCATTAACCAGTACAGAAGCATTCACCTGGTTTCAGCGTAACGAGGCTCAGGTTTGCATCAAGGGAGTGACTCCCTTAAGCAACAAAGCAGAATATATCCTCACGGCGATCACCAAGGACATTTTCCCGGAAAACTCCTATTGGCTTTGCAATAATTGGGACCTCCCAATAGCGTATAATGCCCTCAAAACATCCCCGCTGGAGCAGTACTCACCATTGCCAGCCATCCATGTGGATATATTTTTTTTTTAGCTTTCTCAACAGCTGAGGGGAACCAAAAGGCTTTGCTAACCCTAAGGGAAATGACCAATATTGCTCGCCTTAAACCTGCTGCAAACGGCACTCCTCGCGAGGTGAATCTACTCCATGCCCTTTGAGTATGAGGCCTATGTGCTGCCATCCCCAATATCATTATTTTCATAATCAGACCTGATGACTAATTTGAACGACCTTAAGGACTGCCACTTCACCATACCCAAGACTTCCATTAACACATCGATTCCTAACAAAGAGGTGTACATATCAACATCGAACAAAACTGATGTTAACACGGTAGGATGCAGCTGTCCACCCTATGATGTAACGGAGCACCAACAAATCCACCCACCACCCACATATGCCACCCCTTGCACAGACGCCTATTTACCATACACATTCTGCTACAACTCCAGATTTGTGCCAGCGGTTGTAATTGGCCAAAAAACTTGTAAGTAGGCCTACCGATGTCAGCCTGGTAGGTGCCAATAGATCTGCCTTCCTCACCCAAAGGTAAGAGACCCTGACATTATTGTTTGGGAGTGCCAAATATCAGTAGATGTTTCTCGTTGCTGATGTCAAATTGCCAATCCTTGATACGGATTTCCTTTCCCATTTCCACCTCCTGATTGATGTTGCTCACTGATGGTGAGTAAACACAGACTTGTATTTGTCGACACGTGTCCAATCCTGTCCCTCCGATATAATTTTCCACTTCAGCGCACCCATGGATGAGTACACCCACCTCCACGCATTGTGCATGGAAGTGTTCTGTCCAGAACTTCACCAGTTTTGCCAGAATCAGGCATCTGGTACCATATCGTTTGTCAAGCACTAAACAAACGTTCATCGAAATGGAAGAAAATAGATATTGCTTAAAGGTTACAAGACCATGGTCATTGCCTTTGCATATCATACTGAAAAAAGATGGCTCCCTGGCATCTGAGCATGCAAATAGAACAGATCACTACGCCCTCCATAACAATGCTGACGTTACCTGCTACTTTCACGATTGTTCATCCTCCATCTTTTTAAAGAGTATTATCAGGTGCCCATAAACCCAGAATATAGCCCTAAGACCACCATCAATTGCCCCTTTGGTACATATATCTTCAAAGACTCCTATTTTCTCCTTCATATTGCTGGGGCTAGTTTTGAAGCCTCACGGATGGTATCTTAGGGTATTTCCCTTATGTATATGTTACGTGAATGGAATACTTGTGTTCTCTTCCTTGAAAAATAACAGTTCTGACACCTACATCATTTATGTTACGTGGACGGCATACTTGTGTTCTCTTCCTCTGAAAAGGAACACCTCCATCATCTATGCATCGTTCTTGAGTGTCTACAACAGAACGTCCTTGTAGTCTAGTACGAAAATTATACATTTGGAGCCAAAGAACTGTTGGTCTTTGTGCACCATATCATTCATGAATGAATCTAACCCCACCCTGAGAAGGTAGCAACTATTCAGAACGTCCCCACGCCCTCAACTGCCAAGGCACTGCAAGAAGTTTGGGGATGATCAACTATTATCACCAGTTCATGCAAGTCATCACTGCCACTCTTGCCCCTCACTCTATGCCTCCCTCATGAACAAGCCAGAATACCTGAAGTGAGGTCTTCTTCAAAAAGTGAACTTCAACAACACAAAGAATACCCTATCAACCGCTGCTGCTCTCACTTTTCCCATGCCACATGCCCATCTTCTCTCCACTGATGCCATCAATATAACTATTGGTGTAGTACTTGGGCAGGTTGTCAAAAGTTTTCTTCGCTCATTGGCTTTCTTCAGTAGAAAACTGCCCAAGATGGAATCCAGCTACTTAACCTTCAAACACAAACTGTTGGTAGTGCATTTAGCTGTCCGTTACTTTTGCAACTTCTAAAAAGGTATCCCCTCTGTCATTCAAACGGCCCACATGTCTCAGGTGCACACCTTCACCTGACAGTCCAATCCCTGGAACGACTATCAACGGCGACATCTATCCACCATAGCTAAATAGAATTGCACCCTAAATAAAATGCCCAGAGAAAAGATCCATAGTAATAACCATGTACGACAGACTGCCAATCCCTCCCTTTGTGGGACGTTAGCCTTACTGACTCCAATGCCACCCCCCAATGTATAATAGTACTGGGAAAAAAGGAACATGGATAACTCCTCCCATGTGCTGAGAGGTGTTTTATTTCATTCATGGCCTTTCACATCTCTTACACCGATCCACAGCACTGCTACTGAGGCTGAAATTCTATTGACACAGCATTACTAAGGATGCTAAGGAGTAGGTAAGATCTGTATTTCATGCCAAAATTCAAGAGTACATTTATACATGAATGTACGAGTGAGCTCCTACCCTGAATTGTTTTGCACACATTCACGTTGATGTAGTAGGTCCCCTCCCTACACATATCACAAGGACATAGTTACCTTTTTATCCTTCATTGACCTCTCCACTTGTTGGACTGAAGCCATCCCCATTCCTCTTCATTTACCTATTGCCTTACTCTTAGGATAGATAGCGAGATTTGGTATCACTGAGAATATTACTTCTGACAGGGGTACCAATTTCAATTATCCATTGTGGACATCATTAGCTTATCTCCTGGGTATCACCCTACACCAGTCTACGGCTCTCAACCCTGCAGCTAAATGAATGGTCGAACGTTTTTATTGTACACTAGAAGCATTTTTTATGTCACTGCAATGAATGAAACTGGTTCATTCAGCTTCCGTTGGTTCTCCTTAGACTAAGGACCACACCGAAAGACACCCTAGATTTCTCGACAGCTTATTGGTCTACAGTGACCCATTGGTCGCCCCTGCCGAGTTTTTTCCAATCGCAACCTCCTCTGACAATCTCTACTGCCATCATCATGGTATGGAATAATATACTTCATGGCGCCAGAATTACAAGACTCTAGCGAAGCAACACCTACGTCCCCTTACACATGCCCTTTCTTTGTTATCAGTCACCCACTAAAAGCTTTCTTAATTAACAACTATAGCAAAGAAACTGGGTCTACATTGATTGCCTGAAACTTGTATATTTCTTGCAAGATGACAGATGACAGATGACAAATGCGCTGCAAGTATGTCACCTATTCTCTCATTCTACTACGCGCTAATAACATAACGTGTTTAAGGTTGCCTTTGCAAGTATTAGTATGCTTGAATTTATGAGATATTCTAGATCAGAACTGCTTGTATATAAACTCGTTACCTGTTAAATAATGGTTAGTTATATGCGTCTTGAATCTCTATTATAACCTAACACCAACCTCCCATAGGGTAAAACGAAAACGTAGGATTATATTTCTAAAATACCAATCAGTACTTCAAGTACATTTTATTTTTATTTTTTTTTTTTAAATGAGGTCCATTGATATTCTTAAATCTGTTTAATGTTTTTGGTTCAAATATATTCATCATTTCAATGCCTATTAAATATTTCCAAAATTATTAAGGAAGAAGATGAAGCATATGTGGAAGTCTGTCAAAGAAGTTATGTTCTTAAGATTATTTAATGGTTTTACCCTTTATGAAAACAAGACAGAAATTCCACACATGGAAAGGGAAAAAAACCTTATTGGTATTTTCAGGACATCTTATAAATGAGTGGTAAAGTAATAAAAAGCTATAAATTCCCTTAAGGGGGTGAACTCATTTGTAAATTCATAGGCGCATATATATATATATATATATATATATATATATATATATATGAATGCGCACACACAAACACACACACACACACATATATATATATATATATATATATATATATATATATATATATGAATGCACACACACATACACACACACACACACACACGCACACACACACACACACACATATATATATATATATATATATATATATATATATATATATATATAGATATAGATATCTATCTCTCTATCTATATATATATATATATATATATATATATATATATATATATATATATATATATATATATATATATATATATATATATATATATATATATATATACTCACATATATATATATATGTATATATATAATATATATATATATATATATATATATATATATATATATATATATATACATATATGCATTTATATCCGTGTGTAAACTTAGATTTCTATAACTACACAGGAAAAATGCTTGAGACGCGTAAGTTTACATTATTTACTAACAGGTAATTTTATATGATTAACAAACCTCCAAAATATTATAACAAAAAATATTTATATAGTTTTGTACATAATGACAAGGAAAATTTATGTTAGGTGATCGATGTTTTAGAAAAAATAAAACATATTCATTTCAATGTTTAATATACTGTATAGTTGTGAATAAATCATCGAGATAAGTAAACAGCACAATGTTCAGAGTACGCCATGGTCCATAGTATTCCAGCAGACCTTTAACCAAACAACCAGATGTAGGTGATGCTTGACCCAGTTGGAACCGTGATGGTTGTGGTGAAACAGGTAGGAAATAATGCACAAAGCAGAACACATTTCTTGAAGGTGACAGCCACTTGCCTCTTCGAAACTTCTACCTTACTTTCTTCAATCTTGACCAGTTTATACACTGGAAGATCCCCGCAGAAGTTGGTCAGTTCTTCCCCAATCTCCTCCTCGGGGTTGTCCAGAGAAACAGCGAGCACGTTCATGTCTTCATCGGATATAGGTAGAGCAGTTTCCTGATGATCTCGGATGAAAGCAACCTGAGCCTCGATTGTGGTCACTAGAAGGCGGACGAAGCAGCCTTCTTGAGATTCTACTCGAGACGCGGCAAACCCCTTAAAGAAAAATAACTGTTACCTAAAAATATCTAACCCGTTAACAATTACATGCAATTTTCAAATCAACCCATAATCTAAATATCAGTGACTGTAATAATTGGATAATATTTATTAGAGGTAGGTAAATACCCTTTGAGTAGAATATATACCTACTGTATTGTAATCCTCGAGTGTGCTAACGTCCTCAAAATCATCATCATCCTTTATGTGGGAATATATGAGCTTTGATTCCAAGTCCACATTGATAGCCATGCAGGCGTCAGAGCCATTTCTCACTTCATAACACATTGTGTATTCCTGAAAATGGCAGTGTATTATTTATTATCTATTTAAAAAAAAAATTATTACGAATTATACAAATTGGTTGTTAATTCCTGCTCCAATAATAATAATGATAATAATGATAATGATAATAATAATAATAATAATA
>NC_090741.1:131889213-131899213 GCF_036898095.1 Palaemon carinicauda | reverse complement strand
GAAGCAGATATTGTGCAAGCTATAGGCGAAATTAAAAATGGATCAGCGGCCTGGCCAGATAGAGTTCCAGCAGTTTGGTTAAAAAAAAAATGCACACACTATCGCTAAGCCACTTGCAATACTGCTAAGACACAGTGTAGATATGAGCGAGATATATGTTAAACATAAATTAGCATATATAACCACTATCTTCAAAAGTGGATCAAGACTAGAGGCAAGCAATTATTGACCTGTTAGTCTAACATCACATATCATGAAAGTGTATGAAAGGGTAATAAAAAAGAAAATAATGAATCATTTGGTTAGAAATAATTTATTTAATATAGGTCAACAGGGTTTTGTGCCAGAAAAAGTACACAAACCCAACTGATAGTACACTATGAAAACATAAAAATATGATAAATGAAAAAGACACAGATGTCGTCAATCTCGATTTTCCTAAAGCCTTTGACAAGGTAGACCATAATATATTAGAGAAAAAAATGAGAAAGCATAATATTGTGGGAAAGATAGGAAAATGGATAAAAAAATTTCTATAAAACTGAAAACAGATAGTGGTTGCAAATGACGAGAAATCAGATGAAGCTCAAGTAATATCTGGTGTGCCACAGGGTATGATAATAGCTGCACTGCTGTTTGTCATTATGATCTCAGACATAGACTGTAATGTTAAAGACTCTATAGGGAGAAGTTTCACCGATGCCACAAGAATAAATAGAGAAATTACTTGCGATGAATATATGAACTCATTACAAAGAGATCTAAACAAAATATATGAATAGGGGGAGATAAATTCTAATCAATAAATTATGGAAACAGAGAAAGAATGGTATACGCATACCGGGGACCTAATAACGACACAATCACAAACAAGGTAGCAATTAAAGACCTTGGTGTTATGTTCAACAGGAATATGCTATGCACCGACCAAATAGCAACACCGTTGGCTAAATGTAAAGCTAAAATGGGAATGCTATTCAGACACTTTAAAACAAGAAAAGGTGAACACATAATTAGGCTGTATAAAACTTATGTATGTAGTACACTCGAGTATTGCAATGTGATATTGTACCCACACTACCAAAAGGATATTGCATAGATAAAGAATGTACAAAGGTCCTTTACTGCTAGAATAGAAGAAGTTAAGGACCTTGACTACAGGGAAAGACTGCAATATTTTTAAATTGTACAGTCTAGAAAGGAGAAGAGAACACTATATGATAATACAAGCATGGAAGCAAATCGAAGGAATTACTGAAAGCATCATAGAGCTAAAAATATCAGAAAGAGCAAGCCGAGGTAGATTAATAGTGCCCAAAACTATACCAGGAAAGCTAAGGAAGGCGCACAGGTCATTAATCCACTATGCACCAGCATCGATTATACAGCGACTATTTAATGTGCTGCCAGTTCATCTAAGAAACATATCAGGAGTGAGCGTAGATGTGTTTAAGAATAAGCTCGATAAACACCTAAGATGCATCCCAGACCTTCCAAGACTAGAAATGCAAAATACACCAGAAGATGCATTAGCAACACTCTGGTGGATATACAAGGTTCCTCACACTGTGGGAACCCAAACATGGAATAAGGCAAATAAGGCATCAAGGCTCTCTCCTTCTCGATTACAAGAATAAGTTAAATAAGATCATGAGAACTCTCTAAATTCTTAAACTAAATCGATCTACCAAAGAGCAAAAAGAGTCCTTGCGGATGGACTAGTCTTTGAGAAATCTAAAATCCTTGTAACTCTCTCTCTCTCTCTCTCTCTCTCTCTCTCTCTCTCTCTCTCTCTCTCTCTCTCTCTCTCTCTCTCTCTCTCTCTCTCCCCACATGTTTGAGGTTTAAAGGTCTCACATTTATGATGAGATCCTTCTAGTGGAAGTTTTTTAGTAAATGAAAAAAAAAAAAAATACTAAGATGACAACATTTCATACAGTTTGCTTTCCATGTGGTTACAATTATTTCAAGACTATACATAACGAAGTACATTAAATATGCAAAAGACTGATTGAGCAGATATCGAGAGTAATAAAAGTTATTTCTCTTTTCATATATATTTCATTCATCATTGCATTTCTTGCAGTGATATCGGTAATTTCCCCCCTCCTCACATTCGAGCCATCCTAACGATGTCTCGGTTGTTTCACGTGGTCCACCTTTCAGGACAAGAAGGGCATGATCTCTCCAATTCATGTCTGGCCCAGCGACACCGGTTTTGTTGCTGGGTGTATAGTCAAATCCAAATGTCTTGTCGTCTCCGGTCCCCCACTGTCACCGCAAATGTTTATAGATCCCAGAACTTTAGGTGTAGAAGAGTTTGGCAGTTAGGAGGGAGGACCACGGGCAGGCGGGAGGGTGTTACGGGGTAGGGGAGGACGTCAAGAGAGGGCAGGATGACAAGCGGTGGAAGTACTATTTGTTAGAGCTGTATGGTGTGTGATGGCCACGGAAACACAGAATTATATATATGAACGCAAGTTCAATATAATATCACACGATCCGATCTGGTTTCATGATTATGATGATTCCTACTTTTATTTGCTGTGTTTTTTACTATATCCTTATCGCGAACAACTTCTTTACAAAAATTATCGATGATTAGTTTGACAATTATTATTTCTTCACTGACAAATCTTTTGTAGAAACCAGCTAGGACCTCTCTCTCTCTCTCTCTCTCTCTCTCTCTCTCTCTCTCTCTCTCTCTCTCTCTCTCTCTCTCTCTCTCTCTCTATATATATATATATATATATATAAATATAGATATATATATCTATATTTATATATATATATATATATATATATATATATATATATATATATATAGCTATAGATATATATATAATTATATATATATATATATATATATATATATATATATATATATATATATATAGATATTGATATATATATATATATATATATATATATATATATATATATATATATATATATATATATATACATATATTTATATATATACATATATATATATATATATATATATATATATATATATATATGACTGTGTGTGTGTTTGTGTTTGTGCATGGATAGAATGTGATTCTAAAGGCGGGGAAGAGGAATTTTGTTTGAAAGTAATTCACTATCAATTGATCAGTATCATAATATTTAAGGCAATGATTCCAAAATAATGAACTTTTGTATAGTTAGGAAAATTTGTCCAGAATGAAAAACCTTACTTATACCCAATTCCCGAGTCCAATAACAACTCATTATTCTTGGATAGCATATCTACAATTGGTATGCAACAATGCAGCTTATATGAACGAGTATTTCAAGAAATACTAGTTTTCGTGTGAGCAGTCAATCATCCGAGAGCTGCAGCGAATAATCTTTATATTTCTTTATATCCTCCCCTAGCTTACACTGCGTAAGGTTCGGTTAGGCGTATTTACGGATTTTCTTAGTCTCGTTAAGTTTATTTTTTCTTTTCTTTTTTAAGATATGTTATATATATTTTGTAGATTCTATGAAGACAAGTCACTTAATGCTTGAAATATTTGCATGATAGAATATCTTTATGATAGTTACTGACTACATGTTAATAACAATGAGAAAAATTGGGTGAAAGCTGGCCAAATTAGGATGTCTGCATTCACTTACACAGAATGCAATATTGTTTTAAATTTCTACTATGGTACGGTAACACATGTTAATTCTATATACCCACTGAATAAGCTCTGGTTCCCGCTGTAATTCCCTGGTTAACAAGCAATTATATTCAGTTAGTATTATAGATGGTAGATAAAAGACATAATAACTTCATAGTTGCTTTTATTTAGACTATAATATGACCCCAGTAGTATAGTGTAAAAACTAGTCTACAGTGACCAATAGCTTACTGAATATAAATATTTGGTGAAAAGTAAAGAAAAATTTTCATTCTTTTAATTCTAATTCAAGAATAATTCATATATATATATATATATATATATATATATATATATATATATATATATATATATATATATATATATATATATATATATATAATGTAAGCTAAACGCCCCTTATTTGATGTTCATCCGCTATTATTATTATTATTATTATTATTATTATTATTATTATTATTATTATTATTATTATTATTATTATTATTATTACTATTATTATTATTATTATTATTATTATTCATAGCTCAGCTACAACCTCAGTTGGAAAAGCAAAATGCTATAATCCCAAGCAGAGTGAAGTATTAACACCCACAATTCAAAGGCGCTCTTGTTTAGAAGGCTTAGGACGTACGTTGCTCTACCGCGTCTGATTAACGAACCATTTTTGCACATAGGTTCTCAATGGGGTTGAGGTTGCACCCCTTTGGTGGCCAGATTATTACCTGGATTTCTGGGTGATGCTCTAACCAAGCTCTAACTACCGTGCTTGTATGGATTGGGCTATTATCAAGCACTAGAACGATTGGGTGTGGATTAGGAATGGTCATGGCTCACACTGTGGGAAGGAAGACATCCACATAATCATTGCCCGTGAACCTTACAAATAATCATCCAACTCCACAAATTAATTCGAACTCTTCAACTCATAGCTCTCTTCTGAATATTTGTCTCATCATAGCGTGAATTCCGTCACCTCCAGCAATGTCCTGTTTGTGCTTCCACGGGTGTAAAATATTTTTCATCTGTATAGATGTCATTTTTCCAGAAAGAAGTGATCAACGTGGAAATATTATCAAGGAAATCCAAGGCGATATCCCAAGTGTTTCTATGTAACTTTTTCTTTATTGGTCAGTGTGTGATTGTGAATACCATCTTCATAGAATCACTGTTTTGATGATTGACTGCTCACACAAACACTAATATTTCCTGAAATACTTATTCATATGCGTTGAAATGCTACATACCAATTGTAGATATTCTATCTAATGAAAACAACTTTTCTGTTAGACTGTTACATCGAATACCACATCTAATTGGTCTATACAACGTATTTAAAATTTGGATTCTTTGCCAAAAATATTATGATACTGATTAGTTGATGGTGAATTACTTTGAAACAAAATGCCTCCTTCCGCGTAACAGCTCTAAAATCCTACTCTGCCATATCCCACACTTTACGCCTTTATAAACCCATTATTTCAATATATATATATATATATATATATATATATATATATATATATATATATATATATATATATATATATATATACACACATATATATATATATATATATATATATATATATATATATATATATATATATATATGTATAGAGAGAGAGAGAGAGAGAGAGAGAGAGAGAGAGAGAGAGAGAGAGAGAGAGAGAGAGAGAGAGGGTGTTACTCCTGGCTTGTGTTTTATAGAGATTTTCCAGTCGGGACAAAATACAATGTCAAACTAAACATTGATATTTGTAAAAAGGTTATTCGCGAGAATGGTATAGCAAATATCACATCAAATATACTGCATGATTGCAAGTTCAGTATTATTATAATAATAAAATTAGGAACTAAATAAATTATATTGAACTTACGTTCATACATAATGTTTTGTGTTATCCCAGCCATCACAGCTCACAGCTCTAACAAATAGTACTCCCCCCTTCCTGGTGGCCTCCCCTAGCTCGTTGGCCACCCATCTGCCTGGCGCCTGGCTTTAGCCTTTCAACCACCCCCCCCCCCCTCCCTCCCCAACAACCAAACTATTCTACACCTAAAATTCTGGAATCTACAGATATTGGGGGTAACAGAGGGGGATTGGATTCGACAAGACTTTTGCATTTGACTCTACATATACTTCTAGAGGTTCTTCAGAAACCCTTATTTCTTGGCACCTATTTTTTCATTGAAAACTTTCTTAGTTTTCGGCTTTCTCTATTGAAACTTTCTATATTTTTTTTGTAATTTATCGTATGATTCCTTAAATAAAATTATATCATCTGCATATTGTTACTTCACACTAGTATTAATTCTTACATTTTCCCGATCTAATTATATATATATAAAAATCTAGGCCTGGTGGGAATAATTTTGGAGGAATGGGGTCTACCTTTCTCCCTTCTTTCTCAATAGTATTTCTTCTCAATATCTTTATGTAGTGCTACATATATATATATATATATATATATATATATATATATATATATATATATATATATATATATATATATATATATATATATATAATGGCATTTTCGCTTCTAGAAAGCTTGAGGTTTAGTAAAAAGGCGAAGGAAAGCAGATACTTCAACATTTGGACAGTTTATTGCAAAGCTTTCGGGAACATTTCCCATCATCGGAGCTAAAAAATTTAATTTAAAACACAAATCAATAGAAATTCAGTTAAAAAGGCAAGAATTATAACAAATACATCGAAATATTTGAATAAATGATGTGAATGAAATATACTAAACACTAATAAATTGAACCAAATATATCAAATTAAAATTAGAAAATAAATGAATGATATAAGAAATGAGCAATATAAAAAACAGAACAAATACATAAAAAACTTTAAAAGAACAGTAAAAGAATTCACAAAACATAATAGACATGGGAATCAAAGCAAAAATACACAGAAAAAACAGACAAAATAAAATGAAAAACTCCGGATAAGAAAGAAACGCGCCTAGTATGGAAAAATCCAAGACTGAAACATGGGAAGACGGTAAGGTTTAGACGTTGGAGCGTATAAGTAATGGTTAGAAGATTAAGTGGAGAAAGTCGTTAGACAATATGTAAAGGAACAGAGGTTGTTGAGTGATTGAGAGTAGGGAATAGCTGTTTAATGAAAAGTGATTCTAGGGTAGGTAGAGAATAGCTATTGGGTGATTGGGCTAGTATTTTGGAATTAGAATAGTTAATTGATTGTTTGTATTCATGGGCGTGATTACATATGGAAGAAAATTCTTTTTTTATTTAATATACAACCTGTACGGTGACTGACTCCTCTATGATAGTCAATGCGGATCCTCAAGAGACGGTTGGAACAACCAATATAAGCTCCTAAATTACATTTAGGACAATTGTATAAATAAACAATTGAGGACCGCATTAAATCTAGTAGAGTGTCTTTGAATGTGAAAAGGCTACCTATGGATAGTGGGTTCTTTAATACAAACTTGAAATTGACATATGGATATAAATTACAGAGAGCTTTCTCAAGTTAACATTTAAAATTTTCATAGTTATATATAAATGGTAGAGATACCTACATTTGCTTCTTTTGGTACGTTTAGTACGGTGGCTTTCGGAATAAAATTTTTTAGATAACTTTTTTATTCCGAAAGCCACCGTACTAAACGTACGAAAAAAAGTAAATGTATGTATCTCTACCATTTATATATATTTATAAAATTTTTAAATGTAAACTTGAGAAAGCTCTCTGTAATTTATATCCATATGTCAATTTCAAGTTTGTATTCAAAAATCCAATATCAATAGGTAGCCTTTTCACATTCAAAGACACTCTACCAGATTTGATGCGGTCCTCAATTGTTTATTTATACAATTGTCCTAAATGTAATTTAGGAACTTGTATTGGTTTGTTACAACCGTCTCTTGAGGATCCACATTGACTCTAATTTTAGCTGAATCTCTATTAAGGGATTCACCACCCCAGATCTACATTCAGGAGATGGAATTGATGCACAGAGATTAGCATCATCTACATATGCAACAAGCATGTTTTCTATGCCAAACCACATGTCATGTCTATATAGTATGAAAAGTAATGGGTCAAGAACACTACAGCGTGGAACACCGGATATCACATTCCTATACTCACTATGGTGCCCATCAACAACAACTCTTTGAGATCTATTACTTTAAAAATCAATAATAATGCTAAGACACGACCCACCCACTCCCAACTGTTTGAGTTTGAAAATAAGAGCCTCAAGAATAACACGGTCAAAGGCAGCTCTAAAATCAAGGCCAATCATACGAACTTCCTGACCACAACCAAGGGATTTCTGTACAGCATTGGAGATTGTAGGAAGGGCATCACATGCTCCAAAGCCTTTACTAAAACCAAAAGTGCAAACTACGGAATAGATGATTACTTTCAGCAAACCTATTAAGAAGTTTTGCCAGAAGACGCTCAAAAACTTTAGATAATATGAGAGTTATGGAAATTGGGCGGTAATGAATGGGACTTGAGCTACCACAAACACATTTACATAGAGGAGTAACATTACCAATTCTCCAACAAGTGCTAAAAGTTCCTCTTCTTGCTAACTTGCGCAAAATAACAAATAACTTTAGAGCTAAGGAATCTGTTGTCCTTATTAAAAACAATGGAAAAATACTATTTCGGTCTACACCTCCATAAGCATCAAGGTCCATCAACAGGGCTTTAATTTCACGAGATCGAAAAGGTAAACTAGTTAGTTTAGCCTCAGGAAAACATCAATGAGGAAGTTCAAGTTTTTCATTACTCTGATTACTGTCAAAAACATCAGCCAAAAGGGTTGCCTTTTCCTTTGGATAGTGAGTGACTGAGCCGTCTGTTTCCAGTAAAGGAGGAACTGTTGCATCTAAACCAAAGAGTGCAGATTTATGGGTAGACCACCATTTATGTTCCTGAGTTGTACCAGAAAGGGTTCCTTTTATGGTTAAATTGCACTCCTTTTCAATTAAGGCATAAACTCTCTGACCAAAAGCTCTAAGCTGAGTATAGTTATTCCAGGTCAAATCTGATCGGTTACCCTTCCAAAGATGGTAGGCCTCCTGCTTCTCCAATTTACACGTCTACAATCATCATTGAACCACGGCTTGTCCTTCACTCGGTACTTTAACACACGAGAAGGGATACGCCTATCAATTATGTTGACTAAATTCTCATTCAAAGGGACAACAGGATCTATACTAGTATATAATTGTGACCAATTCAAGAACAAAAGATCATGCAAAATCCCATTCCAGTCTGCTTGAGATTTCATATAAATTTTAAAAGAGTATGATATATCAGGGACAGGCTGATCAGTCTTCACTACTAATGAAATCAAGGCATGATCAGATGTCCCGACTGGAGAACCAACTTTACTAGTTATGACGCCAGGGGAGTCAGTGTATACGAGGTCCAAGCAATACCTAGACCCTTGGGTAGCTTCATTTATGATTTGCTCACAGCCTGATTCAGAGGCAAAGTCTAAAGCTCTTAAGCCATGGCGATCGGGAAGAGAGATGGAACTTAACCACTCCGTATAGTGAGCATTAAAATCACCAACAAAGACAAAAAAAGGCTTTCTATCATCTTAGCCATAATGGTAAGAAGACAATCTAAGATAGAATCATCCATGTCTGGATTGCGGTAGATCGAGCACAAATAAAAGTTGTTGTGCCTGCTACAACCTTTTATTACCTGAATCTCATGACATCCACATTGATAACAGGACTTTTGAGAAGCAGGGTACTCAGTCCTAATATACACAGTCATTCCCCTGTCCTTAGGGATGGCATCATGTTTCAACATTAGTGGCTTCTTAAAACCAGTTATAAGGAGATAAGATGAGTGCCTTATATTAAAAACCAGTTTCTGAGCACAAAAGAATATTACATTGTCTGGACGCAACTGTAAGGTCTTGAATATTTGCATGAAGACCACAAATATTGCAATACAGAAGACAACAATGACGAAATCTAGGACATACTCGTCCCGGATTTTGCTCAATGTCCCCAGACAGCATAAGAATTAATAAAAATAAAAAGAGACATCCTACTTAAAAACGCTATTAACAAGAATTATAACAAAAACAATATGTACAGCATTATGAAGTGATTGATGAAACCCATAGACTATAGTAAAAAGTCTGAAAAACTGGTCAACATGGAGGAGCCGATACACCATGCAAGGCTAAATACCCTCCAGGATAGCCTACTTCAACTGAAGGGAGGACAGTAAGGAGGGTTTTAAGAAGAAAAAGAATCAGAAAAGGAAAAGACAACTTCTTGATAAACCACCAGGCATCCATGGCCCTTCTAATAAGCTAACCCAACACACCATTTAAAAAAAAAAA
>NC_090741.1:131881713-131884213 GCF_036898095.1 Palaemon carinicauda | reverse complement strand
AATACCTCTCTATTTATCTCTATCTTTAATATATATATATATATATATATATATATATATATATATATATATATATACATATATATATATATATATATATATATATATATATATATGTATATATATATATATATATAAATATATATATATATATACATATATATATATATATATATATATATATATATATATATATATATATATATATATATATATATAAATATATATATATATATATATATATATATATATATATATGTGTGTATATATATATGTATATATATATACATATATATATATATATATATATATATATATATATATATATATATATATATATATATATATATATATATATACATATATAGAATACAGGATTGTAATCCTGTATTATAATCCTGTGAGACATCAAAGAGGTAGAGCTGGGGGGAGGGTGACTGCTCCCCGCACTCTATTTGTGGGGTGTTTGAATTTGCGTCGATATGGTATGAAAGAGAGTAAAAAATGTGAGACTAGGAGTATTTTTAGGAATAGAAGGATAGATATATTGGCTTTGTGTGAGACAAAGATAAAAGGGAAATGTGAAGTAATGTTTGGTGAAATGTCTGTTAGAGTATCTGGAATGGAAAGGGGAAGAGCAAGAGAAGGTGTGGCTTTATTGCTGAGCGAATGGATGACAGGTAAAGTAATGGAATGGAAGGATGTCATCTAGGTTAATGTGGGTAAGGGTTCTGCTGGGTAAGGAATATTAGGCTTTTGTCAGGGTCAGGTTGTGAGAAAAGTGAAGAAGAGCGGAATGAGTTATGGAATGAATTAACTAGGTGTGTAGAATGACTGGGTAGAAGGAATTATGTAGTTGTTGTGGGTGACTTAAATGTTAGAGTGGGCGCTGGAGAGGTAGAAGGCATCATTGGGAAGTATGGCATACCAGGTGAAAATGAGAATGGTGAGACCCTGGTAGGTATGTGTGTTGAGAAAGAGATAGTGATAAGTTCTAGCTTTTTCAAAAAGAAAGATAAAAAGAAGTATACATGGGTAAGAGTGGCAAATGAAAGAGTGGCAGAACGGGTGTTAATGCATTATGTGTTGATAACTAAAATAATTTTTGGAAGATTGAAAGAGGTGCACATGTTTAGGGGTATGGCTAACGGTATGTCTGATCATTTTTTGGTGGAAGGAAAATTAGTTGTAACAAAAGAGTGAGACAATAGAGTAGGTTTGTGTAAAAGGGAGGTAGTGAGGCTGAAGAGCTAATAAAACCGGGGGTAAAAAGTAATTATAAAAAATGGTTGAAAATGGCATATGACGAAGTGAAAGTAAGAGAAACTGGTAATTTAGAGGAGTGGAAGTTAGTAAAAGAGAATTTTGCTGGGATTGCGAGTGATGTGCGTGGCAAGAAGTTTGTTGGAGGAAGCATGAGGAAGGGTAGTGAATGGTGGAATGGAGTGAAGGTAAAAGTGGAAGAGAGAAAAAAGGGGCTTTTGAAGAATGGCTGCAGAGTAATAATGTAGAGAAGCATGAAAGATATAGAGAAAAATGTGGAAGTAAAGCGCAAGGGGAGGCAAAGATGGCAGATGACCTGAGGTGGGGTCAGGGATTGGGTCATTCATATGAAGAGAATAAGAAGAAGTTTTGGAAAGAAGTGAAGAGAGTAAGGAAGGAAAGTTCAAGAACTGAAGAGAGAGAGAAAGATGGAAATGGAGGGTTGTTAAAAGGAGAGGAGGGAAGGAAAAGGTAGGCGGAATATTTTTAAAGTTTACTGAATGTTGAGGATAATAGGGAGGCAGATATAATTGTTGTTGCAGGTGTTGATGTACCAGTGATGGGATATGAGAATGAGAGAGAGATTACAAGAGAGGAAGTGAGGAGAGCACTAAATGAAACGAGAGTAGGAAAAGCATCTGTTATGGATGGTGTGAGAGATGAGATATTGAAGGAAGGGGGTGTGACTGTACTTGAATGGTTGGTGAGATTGTTTAATATGTGTTTTGTGTTGGCAATGGTGCCAGTAGATTGGGTTTGTGCGTGTATTTTACCACTATATAAGGGTAAGGGAGATGTGCATGAGTGTTGTAATGCAATGGATATTAGTTTGTTGAGTGTAGTTGGAAAAGTGTATGGTAGAGAACTGATTAATAGGATTAAGGATAAACCAGAATGAAATCTTAGAAGTACAGGGTGGTTTTAGAGGAGGTAGGAGGTTTGTGAATCAGATTTTGACAGTTAGGCAGATATGCGAGAAATATTTAGCAAAAGGAAAGGAGGTGTATATTGCGTTTTTGGATCTGTAGAAAGCGTATGACAGAGTTGCTAGGGAAGCAATGTGGGAGGTGATGAGGTTATATGGAGTTAGTGGAAGGTTGTTGCAAGCAGTAAAAAGTTTCTACAAAGGTAGTAAAGTATGTGTTAGGATAGGAAATGAAGTGAGCGACTGGTTTCCGGTGAGAGTGGGGCTGAGACAGGGATCTGTGATGTTGCCGTGGTTGTTTAACTTGTATGT
>NC_090741.1:131871713-131876713 GCF_036898095.1 Palaemon carinicauda | reverse complement strand
ATGTCCTTAAAGCTTTGCCTGCTGAAGATTGTTCGGTTGAAAGTGAAAAGTTTAATCTTAACATGGAGAGCTTAATGACAAGAGCCTCCGGAATGTTATGGGACCCTAAAGAAGAATCATTCAAGTTCTCAATTGAGCTCAAGGATAATCCATTCACCAGAAGAGGATTGTTATCAACTATCTCATCATTATATGATCACCTTGGGTTGCTCTCTCCAATCATCTTACCAGTCAAAAAACTGTTACAAGAATTGTGTCAAGTTCAGAGTCTGGACTGGGATGAGAAGATTCTTGATGAACCAGCGGAAAGGTGGCAACATTGAATATAAGGTCTTCATTTAGTGGAGCAGCTTTCAATACCAAGAGGCTTCAAGTCGAGTGGGTTTGGTAATGCGACTGGTTCAAGTCTTGTATTATTCAGCGATGCAAGTACAGTTGGTTATGGTGTTGCAGCATATCTTGTTCTTCACGATGGAAACTATGTTCAGTCAAATCTTGTCATGGGAAAATCAAGAGTATCTCCCAAAAAGATGGTGACTATACCTAGGTTAGAACAGCTGCAACTGTGTCTGTCAAGGTTGCTCAACACATCCTGAAGGAGTTGGAGTTTACTGTTGGCAAGGTAGTGTACTACACAGATTCCACAACAGTCCTTCACTATATTCATAGCAACACTAAAAGGTTCCCTGTTTTCGTAGCCAAATGAGTGACGGTTATGAGGGACTACTCCCAGCCTGAGCAATGGAGATATGTAAACTCCAGTGATAACCCTGCTGATGTGGCATCACGAGGTATTAGTGTACATCAGTTTTTGCAGTATGACGAATGGTTTCATAGCCCATCATTTACTGCATCTGATTATTTGCCTTCACAGGAGTATGTGTGTGCAGATTGTGTTCATGGTAAGAGTGAACATGTGTCTGTGGTTACAATTTCTGAAGAACACCATGGGTTCACAAGATTGATTGAATATATCTCTTCATGGTCAAGGTTACAAAAGGCAGTTTCTGTATTTCAACAACTAAAGTCAATCCTTAGTGGTGAAAGGAAAGGTTGTGTAACCACTGATGCTGAAAGGGCAATCATAATGTATGTTCAACGGGAGGTGTTTGGTGATGAAGTGAAGGCTTTATCAAGGGAATTGTCAGTTGGCAAGAGTAGTCCATTATATAAGCTTGATCCCTTTCTTGATTCTGAGGATGGCTTATTGAAGGTTGGAGGTAGGATAAGAAGGTCTGACATTCCACAGTCTGCCAAACATCCCATACTGTTACCAAAGAAGCATCATGTGACTACATTGCTGATACGACATGAGCATGAATTATTAGCTCATTCAGGTAGAAACCATGCTCTCTCAAATCTAAGGCAGAAGTGTTGGATCATCAATGCTAATGCAACTGTCAGGAATGTGATACTTCATTATGTTACTTGCAGGAAGTTGAAAGAACCAGCTTTGAGTCAAAAGATGGCCGATCTTCCAGCAGACAGATTGGAACCTTCACCACCATTCAGTAATGTTGGTATTGACCTCTTTCGACCCTATTATATCAAGGAAGGAAGAAAGGAGTTAAAGAGGTATGATGTGATATTTACCTACTTGGTTAGTAGGTCAACTTCATATTGAAACTGCAAACACTTTACAATCTGACTCTTTGATAAAGGCTTTGCGAAGATTTGTTTCTCGAAGAGGCCATCCCAAGGTTATCAGATGTGATAATGGAAGCAACTTCCATGGGGCTGAGAGAGAACTTAAGGCAGCTCTTGATGAGATGGAGGAAAAGAAGATTGAGAAGTATTTGTCGCATCATTATATTGAATGGAAATTCAATCCACCTGCAGCAAGCCACATGGGTGGTTGTTGTGAGCGCCAAATCAGAACAGTTAGAAAAGTGTTGTCTGCACTGGTGAAGGAATTTGATGAAAGGCTAAATGATGAAAGTTTACGGACTCTGCTTTGTGAGGTTGAGAGCATCGTCAATTCGAGACCGTTAACCACAGTAAGTGGCAGCGTAGAAGACCTTGAGCCACTAACTCCAAACCATTTGTTGATTCCAAAATCTTATGTGATCCCTTCCGCTGGCTTGTTTAAAAAGAATGATGTTTACATGAGGAGAAGGTGGAGATGCGTTCAATATCTGACTAACCTGTTTTGGTCAAGATTTAGAAAGGAGTATTTAAGCACTTTACAGACTAGACAAAAGTGGAATGAACCAAGAAGAAATCTAATTGTTGGCGAGGTGGTCTTGGTAAAGAGTGACATTGAGCCAAGGAATCACTGGCCAATGGGGCGAGTGAGAGAAGTACACCCTGATGACAAAGGAACAATTTGCAGTGCCAAGATTAAGACACTTTCTTCAGTTATTGTCTGTCCTATTCAGAAGCTAGTGTTATTAGGTGAAGGCTAGGATTTTCATGTTAAATGTAACGTGATATTATGTAGTTCTTATGGGCTATCATTTGATATTATATATTATATGAGTTATGAAAATGTTTAATTTTGTTTAGGTGAATATGTGGATCATGAAGGTGTTTTGAATTCAAAGAGTTTGTATTGTAACTTAAAGGTTATTTATTGTGCCTGCATGAGTAGGTGTATATTTTGATAAACAGGTTTAATCTGTTTATGAGGCGGAGTATGTTAATGCAGAACCACAAACCCATCTGGTTGGTAAAACAATGTCGTTACTTTTGTAAGTGGTAGTTAAAAAGTTGAGAGGTGTAAACAAATTATGATTTCATCTCCCTTCCTAAAATTATGAAGACTCTTTGGCAGTTCAAGCAAGGTCTTCAAGGAGTACAGTTGTATATATTTCGTAATTCAAAGGATTCCTTTTGGGCACACAGATGTAAGTTTTTTGACGAACTTATATAAATTTGCTTTATATGTCTTATTCATTTAAGCGTTAAAAGGCTTAGATTGGTTTATTTGTGACATTTAAAATTTGATAGTCCTATGAATATGATAAAATGTGATATAGCCGAAGGAGGTTTAAAGTGGCAATGAAAGTGCCTTGTTTAGAAAAGTATATTTAATCAGCTTTGCAAGATGTAATAAGGTACATTATGTCACCGTTATGACTTATTGAATATTATGGGTTATTTAAAAATGTATTTAAAGTTTGCAATAATTCCTTTCAGGAATGAACCTACTACTACTACTACTACTACTACTACTACTACTGTTAACGGAATAAAGGTTAAAGTTGAGTTTCTGAGTTTGTGTCATCCATAACACACACACACACACACACACACACACACACATATATATATATATATATATATATATATATATATATATATATATATATATATATATATATATATATATATATATATATATATATATATATATAAATATAAATATATATATATATATATATATATATATATATATATATATATATATATATATATATGAACCATGTAGAAGGGTAATGAGACAACGGAATATGGGTTTTCTACATTTATCAAAAAATTTTCATAAGCATACCATGATGTACACAGCTATCACTCTCTCAGGCACGAGAGCCTTGTCTACTTAAGCGCTCAATGGCAACTAACTCCCCTTGCTATCAAAATGTAATCTTGTTACAACAATATGCGGAGTTATCGGTTTTTGTGGAATAATCATAAATATAGAGTTCAGTTACCTTGATGTACAATACATATCTACATACATGAGATAGGACATTAGTACCCCCCCCCCCCCAGATCCTCACTCTTGGAAGAGGTGCGTAATAGCCCTCACTAGATTATTATATATGGAGGACACTCCGACCCGGAATAGGCATGGCATGTACTAAACAGAAATGCATCATAAAACATATATATAGGAATTACCTGAAAAAGAATAACACTTCTTCCACGAAAAAAAAAAAAAATTAAAAATTAGATATTGCATGAAAAAATGTACACTTTAAATAATTCCACTCATTTCTTCTTAAGACCTCTGCAACTGAAATACAGAATACCCAATGTGAAAAAAAAAAATCAAAACATCAGTTTCACATAGCCACATCAATAACTTCCCTCTGGTTGCGGGCAATACAGGCTTTTTGGGGCAGGACAAGGGTGAGAATCAATATTCCTTCATCCCCGACTTTACTTCTCTGGGTTTACAGCACAATTTCACAACATAACTCCCTACCACCTTGCAACTTTCAACCGGTGACCACCAGCCGTTTTCCCGAGAAAATCATTCATCTTCCCGCCCTTCTCTTATAACATTAAGTATAAGGTATTCACATCTACACATTCTCTAACACTGCCTATCCTCAAGGCTAAACTTTAATCCCGCAGCCACTTGCCATTCGGGAACCGCACCGGCCCCAGCAACCAAGAATCATATTAATACATGAATAATACAGCATCCCCCTGACTGATCTCACCTGACCTATTTAACCTCGGATTGTTTTTAGGTTCACTCAGCAATGTTATAGGTATTGCCACACTCAGAAAAATTACCGCAACATTTTATATATACATTAAACATCAACATAAAAACACATCGTTATCATCAAGCATACTTAAAACACGTCAAAAGGAGAAATGAGGTCTGTTCAAACCTCAAAAACCCAAAGGAAAAAAAAATTTCTACTCATCAACTCGAGGAATATCACGTATGCAGGGGTAAGAAGGAACACTTTTGAAAACTATCTCTTCAGGCACCACATGTATATGTGCCTGATGATGCTCAGACACTGCGCCATTAATAATGCTTTGTATCACAACTGTGTTAGATTTAATCATCTTTACTCAGTACAGATCCAAATATGCTGGCTCTAGTTTGTGTTTCCTAGGTTGTAATCGTTTCAAATACACACGATCTCCCGCAAATACTTTTACAGGTGCAGTTTTTAACCGACAATCATACTTTGAGCTGGGATTTTCATTAGCTCTTTCCAAAAACCTTCTAGCCGTGTTCATTACTCTCCTCAATAGATTTGATAAATAATACGGTATTGCTCAGTTGAATAATTTGTCAATTGTTGCGAATT
>NC_090741.1:131846713-131854213 GCF_036898095.1 Palaemon carinicauda | reverse complement strand
TACAAATTCATAAGTATTTTTTAGGGTATATTCATTAACTGTGAGAGGGGCGAACTTAGTTACTTGATGTTTGGACAGGTCATAGGAGCAGGTATTAATAGCGATGTGAATTGGTCTGAGAGGAATGCCTCTTTTGTGAATCTTTGCGGCAACATACATAATACCAGATTGTGTTCCTGTTACCATCATTGCTGAGGCTGTTTCGTCTGACAATATGCAATCCATCTTCCACTTACAAACTCTGTAGTTTATTTAATTCTCCACATTTAGGGTATGAATTGAGTGGTCCTCCGACACCAACAGAAAAATCTTGGGTTGTCAGGCAACTCTCATGCATACCAACGTACAATGCGATGACTCTCTGTCAGCTAGTTCCACCCACCTTTGGTCCCCGAAATAGAAGAAAGCTAAGACCTATTACTAGATTTTTCAGGAAAATTTCAAAGCACGTGGCACAATATCAGAACTGCGTATTTTCTCTCAAACATGACGCAACACGTAATAAAAATATAGAAAAAAATTATATAAGACCTTGTTCATATCTTCTATGTGTTACATACCACTCTCAAAATTATTATGTAAGATTTAGTAACAAAAATACGTTAAATAAAAAGTTAGTTCTTAAAAAAAACTTAAATTTACATATACTGACTTGAATGAAGAAAACAAAGGAATTCAAAATGAAAGTCTTACGTAATTCACATAATAAACTTGAATCTACACAAGAAGAACTCATCTTACAGGCTGGCTACTCATCTCTTCAATGAACACACGGAATGTATAAAAACATCATGAATAAACTATCGCATTTACTCTACACTACACCAGCTTTGTATGTATGTATATATATATATATATATATATATATATATATATATATATATATATATATATATATATATATATATATATATATATATATATAACCAGAGTGCATGTAATAACACAGGAGCTTAGGCTCAATACAGATAGAAGAAAGAAAGCGATGATGAGAATGGAATATACAGTTGAAGATGAAATATCGCTGGATAAAGAAAGAATTAACGAGGTACAATCATATATGTATCCAGGAGCTATGATCTCCTATACCGAGTCTTTAGAATTAGAGTTTAGTGAAAGATTGAAAAAAGCAATTAAGACACAGGCTAGATTAAGTAAAACCAGATTGCATGAAATCACTTGTAAAAATCTGGGTTCCTGTAATGAGATGAGACATGGTTTGAAAATTTTAAAATCTTCAACATATCTAGTAAATTTGAGAACAAACCCCTCAGAAGAATATTAGAAGTTAACTGGCAGAACAGGATTAGAAAATAAAATATAAGGTATTACTTGAGTCACATATGTGGAGGAGATCATGGTGAGGGATCAAAAAGATGGTTTGGGCATGGTGTTCGCAATCCCCGAGAGAGGTTAGTTCACCAAACGTTTAACTGAGCTCCAAAAGACACTAAAAGAATTGAAAGACACAGGCCTACAGGTTAAAAACTATGAAGCATCAATTAGGAAATGTTGAATGGGGAAGTACTGAATTAAAAGCACAAGATTGAGATGACAGACGAAATCTAATCGACGCCCTTTGGGTTAAAAGGCACAAGGGGATATATATATATATATATATATATATATATATATATATATATATATATATATATATATATATATATATATATATTCACACACACACACACACACACACATATATATATATATATATATATATATATATATATATATATATATATATATATATATATATATATATATATATATATATATATATATATATATTTATATTTATATATATATATATATATATATATATATATATATATATATATATATATACGTATATATATTATCTAAATATATATCTATCTATTCTATCTATCTATCTATCTATCTATCTATCTATCTATATATATATATATATATATATATATATATATATATATATATATATATATATGTATGTATAAATATAATATATATATATATATATATATATATATATATATATGAAGGCATATATATATATATATATATATATATATATATATATATATATATATATATATATATATATATATATATATATATATATATATATATATATATATATATATATACATATATATATATATATATATATATATATATATATATATGTATATATATATATATATATATATATATATATATATATACATATATATATATATATATATATATATATATATATATATATATATATATATATATTGCTACAAACATTTAAGTAATTTAATTTTGCATGCCTATACCAACCTGAGTCTTCTAAATAGGTATATGATTTAGCACTATGGATCGGTTGTTATTAGATGGATAACAAGCGATTATCCAACTGGAAAGGGAGCTGGGGAAGGATTACCGCCGCCTTTTGGTGGGATAGTCTTCCCTTTCGGTCCGAGCTTTCTTCTTAGGTCTTGTAGTCACGTTGCTCACTTAACCTCAGATTTTGAAATCGCTGTTACAAGGAAGGTAAAAGCACCAACTTTGGAGAAATTATCACTCAAGAACTAAAAATTAATATTGGAGTTGGAACCGTTTTGATTTTTTTTTCATGTAACAAATCCTGAATTTTGATATTTTTATAATCATAATATATTAAAACTATATTCATCTAATTTACAGTGCTTATTATCACGAAAGAGGTTAAAAGAAAAATCAAATTGATAGATTGTTATGGAGCTGAAAACATGAATCTAACATTGATTACCCTCCTCTACATTGAATTATTTGAAAAATGGAAGTAGCCTCTGGGAATGATGTCGGACCCCAGGCAGGGAACAATTTACTCAAGCCTAAAAGCAGCTCATCTAACATACACTGGACATTCCAACCAAGAAGCTGTCTTGACATTGCACAACCTCCAGAAGGAGGCTTTAATGCTGAGTAATAGCTCAAAAGAGGCAAAGTTAGCCACAGGTTGGAAAAATTATCGACTAAAGAAAACCGCTACTTTTCTGTACCTTGATATGATAATGAGATATGATATTATTATTCTTAGTCAAGGCTCACAGAAGAGTTAATTTTCCTCTTTATGTCGCAGATTGAAAAACTCACTCTGCTATTCCTTGCATTGGACCATGATGATTATGCACGATGGAGGCCTCTGTACATCAGTGTTTTGAAATCCTTGCCCAGGGATGTAAAAGATGAGCTTCCAGGGACATCAAGTATATTATCAGCGATTCTATTTGACGGGCTCGTGAGCGGAAAAAGATTGGTAAAGGCTCAGGGGGTTGCTGTGGGACTTGTGGAGAACTCTGTTGCTATCTGTGTATGAATGTCTCATGTTAAGAGGTGGCATGGCTTTTTACGCACTTTGAAGGAGAATACCTTGAAAATGATGACTTGAGGATCCTGGAAAATTTCAGGCACCATGAGTAGCGTCTCTCGTGACAGAAATCCTTTCAGTAACACGTTTTTAGTTTCTCTAATACCATAAAACGAATGAGTAACATTTTCTCAGAGGACTTCCAACATCTCGTAACAGTTGACAGTTAAAACTGTGGTAGCATGTTTGCACACACTGGAGGATACAGACGACAAATAGTACAAGAAATTTAGCATGAATGTATTTGATGCACAGAGTCAATCTATTTATGACCTAGTCAAGAGAAATTCCATTGCAATTTTCAGGCAATCTAAAGTAAGGGTACATTATAGCCAGGAACGAAGATCAGAGTGCTTCAAAACAATATGACACTCTTGGGTCAGCTGAGGGTACACTTGGGCACAATATTCTATCTTATTATTTTTTTTTCTATTTTTTTTTAAATGGTGTGTTGGGCAGGCTTAATAGAAGGGCCATGGATGCCTGGTGGTATATCAAGATGTTATCTTTTCCTTTTCTGATTCTTTTTCTACTCAAAACCATCCTTACTGTCTTCACTTCTATTGAAATGGCTATCCTGGAATGTATTCAGCCTTGCATGGTGTATCGGCTCCTAAATGTTGACCAATTTTTCCGACTTTTTACTATAGTCTATGGGTTTCATCAATCACTTTATTTACAGTTCTGTACATATTGTTTTTGTTATAATTCTTGTTAACCTAGTTTTTAGGTATGATGCCTATTTTTTTATTTCTATCAATTCTTATGCTGTCAGGAGACATTGAGCAAAATCCAGAACCAGTACTTCCTAGATTTCGTCAATGTCGTCTTCTGTATTGCAATATTCCTGTTCTTCATGCAAATTTTCAACACCTTAGAGTTGCGTCCGGACAGTATGATATTCTTTTGTGCTCAGAAACTTTGGTTTCTAATATGAGACACTTTCTGAACTCCTTATAACTGGTTTTAAGAAGTCAATAATGTTGAAACGTGATGCCATCCCTAGGGCCAGGGGAATGGCGGTGTATATTAGAACTAATAACCCTGCTTCTCACAAGTCCTGCTCTCAATGTTGATGTCATGAGATTCAGATAATAAAAGTTTGTGGCAGGCATAACAACTTTTATTTGTGTTGGATCTACCGCAATCCAGACATGGATGATTCTATCTTCGATTGTCTTTTTACCATTATGGCTAAGATACAAGAAGATGATACTAAGGCTTTTTTTGTCTTTGTTGGTGATTTTAATGCTCACCATAGGGAGTGGTTAAGATCTATATCTCCTACCGATTGCCATGGCTTAAGAGCTTTAGACTTTGCCTCTGAATCAGGCTGTGAGCAAATCATAAATGAAGCTACTCACAGGACTGGTAATTGCTTGGACCTCGTACACACTGACTCCCCTGGTGTTAAAACTAGTAAGGTTGGTTTCCAGTCGGGACATCTGATCATGCCTTGATTTCATTAGTAGTGAAGACTGAGCAGCCTATCCCTCCTGTATCATACTCTTGTAAAATTTATATAAAATCCCAAGCAGACTGGAATGGGATTTTGCATGATCTTTTGTGCTTGAATTGGTCACAATTCCATAGTAGTGTAGATCCTCCTGTCCCTTTGAATGGGAATCTAGTCAACATAATTGACATACATATCCCTTCTCGTGTGCTAAGGTACCGAGTGAAGGACAAACCGTGGTTCAATGAAGATTGTAGACGTATTTATTTGGAGAAGCACGAGGCCTATCATCTTTGGAAGGGTAACAGATCAGATTTGACATGGAATAACTATACTCAGCTTCGAGCTTTTGCTCAGAGTTTATGCCTCAACTGAAAAGGAGTACAATTTAACTATAAGGGAAACACTTTCTGGTACAGCTCAGGAACATAAGTAGTGGTCTACCTTCAAATCTGCCCTCTTTGGTGTAGATGCAACAGTTCCTCCTTTACTTAAACCAGATGGCTCAGTCACTCACTGTTCAAAGGAAAAGGCAGCCGTTTTGGCTGATGTTTTTGACAGTAAAGAGAGTAATGAAAAACTTGAACTTCCTCATTCCTGTTCTCCTGAGGCTAAACTAACTAGTTTAGCTTTTTGATCTCGTGAAATTAAATCTCTGTTGATGAATCTTGATGATTATTAAGGTGTAGACCCAAGTGGTAATTTTCCAGATTTCTTAGTTCCAAAGTTATCTGTTATTTTGCGCATGAAAGCAAGAAGAGAAGCTTTTAGCACTAGTTGGAAAATTGGTAATGTTACTCCTCTATGTAAATGTGTTTGTGATAGCTCAAGTCCCACTAATTATTGTCCAATTTCCATAACTCCCATATTATCTAAAGTTTTTGAACGTCTTCTGGCAAAACGTCTTAATTGATTTGCTTTAGGTAATCATATATTCCCTAGTTTGCAATTTGGTTGTGGTAAAGTCCTTGGAGCATGTGATGCTCTTCTTACAATCTCGAATGCTGTACAGAAATCCCTTGATTGTGGTCAGGAAGTTCGTATTATTGGCCTTGATTTTAGTGTTGCCTTTGACCGTGTTAATCATGAGGCCCCTCTTTTCAAACTCAAACAGTTGGGAGTGGGTGGGTCGTTTCTTAGCATTAATATTGATTTTTCAAGTAACAGATCTCAAAGAGTTGTTGTTGATGAGTATAGTGAGTATAGGAATGTGATATCCGGTGTTCCACAGGGTAGTGTTCTTGGCACATTACTTTTCATACTATATACATATTACATGTGATTTGAACTAGAAAACAAGCTTGTTGCATATGTAGATGATGCTACTCTCTTTGCATCAATTCCATCCCCTGAAGATAGATCTGGGGTTGGTGAATCCCTTAATAGATATTTAGCTTAAATTAGGTCATGGTGCAAATTATGTGCTATGAAGTTGAATACTAACCAAACCCAAAGTATGATTGTAATCAGGTCAAGGATGGTGGCTCCTCAACATCCGGATCTAAGTATTGATAATGTTTCTTTAAATTTGTATGACTTTTAAGAAATTAGGTGTGATTCTCGACAGCAAATTTACTTTTAAGAAACACAATAGGTCTGTGTCTTCTTCAATTGTACAAAAGAAAGTCTTTTAAGATTTTCGGTGATCAATCTATTGTGAAGAAGTGTTTTAATTATTTAATTCTACCTTATTTTGAGTATTGTTCTCCTCTATGGTCTTCAGCTGCTGGTTCTCATCTTAATTTGTTGGACAGAAACTTGCGGTCTATTGAATTTCTTATTCCTAATCTAGATATTAATCTTTGGCACCGTTGTTCAATTAGTTCATTAACATGTTGCATATGATTTCTCATAACTCTGACCTTCCTTTACATTCAGATCTCCCTGGACAATTCTATCCTGTTCGTAATAATAGGCAGGCAGTTAATTCTAATAGCCAGGCCTTTTCCATCATGAGGCTCAATACTACACAGTATTCTAGAAATTTTATTCCAGCTTCTATCAAGTTATGGAATGATTTTCCTAATCGGGTAGTTGAATCAGTAGAACTTCAAAACTTCAAAGTTGGAGCAAATGTTTTTATGTTGACCAGGCTGACATGAGTCTATTTATAGTGTATATATGACATATCTATTTTTGAAATTGTTAATATTTTAAATATGATATATCTGTTTTGACATTGTTAATGTTTTGAGAATTTATTGTTGATTAGTTCTCATCATTTATTTATTTGCTTATTTTCTTTCCTCACTGGGATATTTTCCCTTTTGGAGCCCTTAGGCTTATAGCATCCTGCTTTTCCAACTAGGGATGTAGGTTGGCTAATAATAATAATAATAATAATAATAATAATAATAATGATATATATATATATATATATATATATATATATATATATATATATATATATATATATATATATGTATATATATATACACACACACATATATATATGTATGTATGTATATATATATATATATATATATATATATATATATATATATATATATATATATATATATATATATATATATACATATATATATATATATATATATATATATATATATATATATATATATATATATATATATATATATATATATATATATATATATATATATGTATATATATATATATATATATATATATATATATATATATA